>NC_091950.1:68704606-68844606 GCF_031021105.1 Erythrolamprus reginae
CCTTTTTTCCTGCAAAGAAATCCACAGATCTCCCCTAGTTTCTTTGTAATATTGTCAGTAATGTCCAAAAACATTTTAGTACCTGAGGCTGAAAATTCAAATGGTGCTCATGTGTCATGTTGGGTATTTAGCCATATATAAGGAGAGTCAGTTGGATGTAGTGGTTAAGATGTCATTGTTAATTCTAGGCTTGAAAGCCAGCTGCTTGTTGTGGGTAAAACAGGAGGCAGTAGTATTATATATGTTTAACACTTTGAGTTATCTTCTCCCTATATAAATAAAGGTGTAATAAAAAAATGTAATACAATAAAAATTGACAATCTGGAACTTTAATATCTCAGAAGCTTTATTTTGATTTTAGTCTCATTAATTGTAGCAATTCCCTGTAAAACTTTTACTTCAAGGTTTAATATTGTAAATTCTTATCCAAAGTAACTATAACACTGCAATTGAGGCCAAAATTTTTGTTGCTAAGCGAGATGGTTGTTAAGTAAACTTTGCCCCATTTTACAACCTTTCTTGCCAAAGTTGTTAAGTGAATCACTGCAGTTGTTAAATTAGTACTATGGTTGTTAAGTGAATTTGCTTCCTCATTGTCTTTGCTGGTCAGAGGAACCCTGCAGCCTTCATCTGCAGTTGCCAAGTATCTGAATTTTGATGATTTGATGAATATGGTGCAACCATGTTCATATGGTGCAAGCAAAGGGACACAATCTGAAGTTAGTTGGGGGAAAGATCAAAAGCAACGTGAGAAAATATTATTTTACTGAAAGAGTAGTAGATCCTTGGAACAAACTTCCAGCAGCCGTGGTTGATAAATCCACAGTAACTGAATTTAAACATGCCTGGGATAAACATATATCCATTGTAAGATAAAATACAGGAAATAGTATAAGGGCAGACTAGATGGACCATGAGGTCTTTTTCTGCCGTCAGTCTTCTATGTTTCTATGTTAAGTGTAAAAAACGTTCCTAAGTCACTTTTTTGAGTGCCATTGTAACTTGGAATGGTCACTAAACGGAGTGTTGTAAGTTGAGGATTCCTGTAATATGAAATAGCCATGGGGATGGATTTTGAGTTTTGTTGGATCTATAACTACTATCTTTTGTCCTGTTTGACAGGTGGGATCACAGTGGTATCTGTGGTAGCTTTCTTTTTCACCATTAAGTTCCTCTTTGAGCTTGCCGCACGTGTCGTCAGCTTCCTCCAGCATGAGGACCGGGAACGTCGAGGAGAACGGACCATTTATGACTATATGCGAGGCAATTACTTGGACCCCCGCTCTTGTAAAGTCTTCTGGGATTGGAAGGATCCCTGCGAGGTGGGACGTAGCATGGCCTTCCGAGTGCATGTAAGAGGAAATTTCCATTTCTATGATAATTTGAGAAAGTGCAGAACAAAAAAATATGGGCAATCAGAGTTAAAAACATGAATAATTTAAGTAAACTCCCGAGATAGTGGAGGATAGGGAGACCTGGCATACTGCTATGGTCCATAGCAGGGGCGGGTTCCTCTTATCTTCCTACCAGTTTGCAGCGTGCGCATCACCCCCCAGTGCAATGTTGCTTCCGCACATAGCCAGAGGGACAATTTTCCTTCTGCGCATGTGCATAGAGCCAAAATAATAGCTGAAAATAAGAACAAAAGAGAGCAAGGGTTCACAAGGATCAACAAAACCAGCACCAAAGCCATTGCGCCAAAATTGTGCAATTGGTGGACTACTACTGGAGCGGAGCACTGGACTCACTGGTAGTAACGCACCTCTGGTGCATAGAGTCAGGAAGAGTCAGACAGTGACTGAACAACAACAAAACTAATACAAAAACCTAATAAATGTGATTCCCCACCCTCTTTTGGTCCTTGTGGACATCATTATATGTCCTGTAAATAATTTTTGGACATCATTCTCTGTTCTGTAAATAATTTTAACCTGTAAAAATTTGGTTACAGAGTTGTGTGTGCTGAATTTAGACATTATTAAACCCTTGTAAGAATATTTTCTTTCTTTCTTAATTTATATTAATTGACAAATTCAAATTTGGATCTTATACTCTATACACACACACACACACACGCACGCACGCACCCACGCACACAAATACACACATATACAAAGATTTCCATGCTCATGTAATGTCATCAAGATGATTTTAATTTACTGCATCTTTTAATGGCTGATGTAAGAACTTAATGCCATTGCAATCTGCTATTCACTTGGCTTCTTAATTCCCATACAGTTGTTTTATAAGAATGGCCAGCCTTTCCCTGCTCATCATCCTGTTGGACTGCGAGTTCACATCTGCCATGTGGAGTTAGCAGTAGATATTCCTGTCACCCAGGAAGTGCTTCAAGAACCCAGTTCCAATGTAGTAAAGGTGGCATTCACTGTGCGCAGAGCTGGGCGGTATGAGATAAGTGTAAAACTTGGAGGCTTGAATGTTGCATATAGTCCTTACTATAAAGTATTTCAACCAGGTAAGTATTTTTTAAATCAAAAACAAGTAGTTGGTGATAGTATACCCTAATGTTGGTCTTTATTATATTTATTTAGTGCCATGGCTATATTAGATGATGCTAAGTAGATTACATCTTTACTAGCTTTGGGATTATCGTATAAAATGCACTGGAGTATAAGACACACCTTAGTTTTAGGGGAGAAAATAGGGATACAATCTGCTTACCAGGTATTCATCTGGCTAGCATCCTTAGTCTGGTCAGCTTCAGCATATTATTTTATCCCCTGATTAGGACTTTCAAAAAACGTTATTTGGAGAGAGTAACAACGAAAGAGCCTGAAAGACTGTTAAGAACTGGGAACATCGTTAGCACCTCGTTAGATCTAGAAATAAACTTATTAGGAGCAAGTAGAGCAATAAAAAATAGCCTGCAAAGATTTGGGGATGGAAAAACATTCTTTGGAGAAAGTAACAATGAAAAAGCCTGCAAGATAAGAACTGGAAAGATCATTATCACCTAGTTAAGGCTGAAAAAAAGAGCTTCGAATAAAGCTACATTCAGAATACAGTATAAGACGCACCCAAATTTTCAGCCTCTTTTAGGAAGGAAAAAGGTGGGTCTTATACTCTGAAAAATATGGTAAACTATTAATTTATGGTAAAATTATGAAATATAGAATGCCTACTTAAGGGAAAAAATCCTTTATTTTTAGTATTGTGGAACCATAAAAACGACAAATTTTGTTCATCTGTTTTACGAGTCCACTTTCTAGAAATTTTTAAATAGCCTTGAACTCCATTTTGTCCTGCATGGATAAACATATTATTATCCGAATCAAGTCATAGCATCAATCCAACCGATGCACATAATTCAAGATTTCTTAATATTTTTCCTTTGACCAAGATAGAAAATATTCCATGCACATGGGAAATAATACACTAATTATGTTAGAAGATACAGCTTCCAATAGCTTGTAAATTAAAAAGATGGAATAAACACAATCCAATGGGAAGAGGTTCAAAAGCAAACTTAACTATAACCTTTGCTATAGCTGTCTGAAAATAATTTACCAGTTGGTCTCCTAGTACAGTGTTTCCCAACCTTTTTTGAGCCGCGGCACATTATTCACATTTTCAAAATCCTGGGGAACATTGGGGGGGGGGCGCGCAAAAAAGTTTGGACAAAAAAAATCTCTCTTTCTCCCTTTCGCTCTATTTCTCTCTCCCTCCCTCTTTCTCTCCCTCCCTCTTTCTCTCTCTCTCCATCCCTTTCTTTCTCCCTTCCTCCCTCTCTCTTTTGCTCTTTCTCTCTCCCTCCTTCCCCCCTCTTGCTGTCTTTCTTTCTTTCCTTTCTTTCTCCCTCTCATTCTGTCTCTCTTGCTATCTCTTTCTTTCTCTCTTCCTTCCTCTCTCTTTTGCTCTTTCTCTCTCCCTCCTTCCCCCCTCTTGCTGTCTCTTTCTTTCTTTCTTTCTTTCTCTCTCTCATTCTGTCTCTCTTGCTATCTCTTTCTCTCTTCCTTCCTTCCTCTCTCTTTGGCTCTCTTTCTCTCTCCCTCCTTCCCCCCTCTTGCTGTCTCTTTCTTTCTCTTTCTCTCTCTCTCTCATTCTGTCTCTCTTTCTCTCTCTTTCTCTCTCTTCCTTTCTTTCTCTCTCTTGTTCTCTCTCTTCCTTCTCTGCGGAGGCCGGCAAAGCTTTTCCGGGTAGGCTGGCTGGGGGATAGGGCGCGCGCGCGCACGCACCCCCGACGTTCCAAAGAACCTTCTCCGACCTCCGCTGTGAGAAGGTTTTCTCCGAGCGCTCGCTGGAGGAGCTGGAGAAAGGGGCAGATCGAGCGGGAGGGCGGGCGGGCGTCAGCGGCAAGAAGCCAGGGGCGCGACGGGAACTGAGGCACGGGGGGGGGGGCAGCCGCGGCGCCGGCCTCCGCACTTTCATCGCTCCCCACCCCAAACTCCAACGCCCAGCTCCTTGCGCGGCACTGGAAAAGGGTGCTGCATTGCCGGCTTCTACCTGGTGCTGCCAGGGAATCTCCAGCTGGGCAGGGCTCTCCTTAAGCTCTCCTTTTTCCCTAGGAGCTTGGCGGCACACCTGGCTGTGTCTCGCGGCACACTAGTGTGCCGCAGCACACCGGTTGGGAAACGCTGTCCTAGTAGATAGTCTATCCTTGAATATCTATGGTGCATTTCATCATGAATAATTTTATCCAAGTGAAAAATGTTGCCACATTCCAACAATCTCTTTTCTTTTCTTTTCTTTTCAATATAAAATGTATTTATTAAATTATAAAAGATAACAAAAAGGAAAAAGATAAGAATGAAGGGGGGGGTTTACACAAAATCAAAAGGATATTGAAGCATAATAAAGTTATTGCATAGTAATACATAAAAATTTACACCTCAATGTTATGTTTCTTAAACTATACAAATATAAGTGGTCATTGTCATTAGCGTATATATCTTAATGTTCTATATATAATTTGTGACATTTAGATTCAAGTACATACATATATATATATATATTAGTTAATAAGAGGTAGATAAGAGTGATTTATCAAAAAAAGAACGGAAAATGAAAATATAATTAAAGACAGAGGAAGTTTTAAAAGTCAAGCGAAGTAATTAGGGAAAGGTGAGATTTAAGTAGAAAAGAAGGGGGTAAGGAATGATGGGAAGGGTAAATCTGCGTGTGACGCAGACATTTTCAGGTGAAACGACATAGTATCATAATAAAATAGTGGGTGTATATGTAAGGTATAGTAAATATATAGTTATGTAAGAAAGTGTAGAAATTTGATATAGGAATTAGTAAGTAGTTGTATTAGAGTGTTATGGTGGGAGTAAGTATTTCTATTAGGTTTTAAGACGAATAAAGGGAAATATGATATAAAAATCGTTCTCAAATTAGATTTTATGTTAGTTGGTTTTGGAATTGTTTTGTAGGTCGATATTATTTCCATTTAGAACGGTCAAAGATGAGACAAGTTTATTACTTTTAAGACATGAAGGATATATTTTTTTTTGCTGTAGTCCATTTATACCAGTTGTCCCATATTTTATAATACTCTGAATCTTTTTAATTTTGAATCTCCATTGTGATTTTGGATATCTCCGCACATTCCATAATTTTAGTAATGACTGCTAATACTTATGGGGTTTTTTCTTGTTTCCAAAGGAGGGCGTATGAAATTCTTGCTGTGCCCAAAATCTGTAAAATGAGATATTTTTGTGGTTGGGTAAGCTTCTGCCTGAATATACCCAACAATCTCATTTCTAGCGGTGTAAATGTGAAATTAGTTCTGTCATATGTGTCATTCCATGAAACATTGGGTTGACCCTGTGTCTATCATAATAACCCATAAACAGTGATTTCTTTACTCTGTACATTTTGGGGTGTAGAAAAGTATGTTTGTTAGCTAACACTGGTTACTTCATTTAGTATCAATAATCCTGTTTCTATGTCATTACATCCTTGTAATTTTATAAGAGATTTGTTCAATGTGATTTTTTTTAAATTTCAGGGATGGTAGTTCCCTCAAAAACCAAAATTGCCTGCCATTTCTCCACTCTGGTGCTGACATTTGGGCAGCCACATACTTTGCAAATAGTTCCCAGAGATGAATATGATAACCCCACTAGCAACTCAGTATCATTGATAGATGAGCACAATTACAGCCTCTTGATCCATGAAGTAAGTGGACTCTGTATGTCTTCCAGCATAAAACTTCAGGCCATGCCAAGGTCTCCTAACTCCTATTCATTTTATCTAGCTTGGCCCTCAGGAAGAAGAGCCTACTGATGTTTTGTTTGAAAAGTCTGTGATGTCCAATCAACAGACTTGCCAAGTTTTCCTGAGACTCACCCTGCTGCGTAGGGGTTGTTTCCGTGCCTGCATCTCTTACCAAAAACAGCCTATTAGTAATGGAGAGTTCGACATAATTGTTCTCAGTGGTAAGTAAATTGTTTTTTATACTTTATGTATAGAACCTCAGCTTGGTATATAGTAATCAAAACAACACTGTGCACCTCATACTACAGTTAAAAATCTGGGTTTGTCAAATCTAATCCTTTTATTCTGCTTTTTGGCATCTTATTATCTTGTGTCCTGTTATAAGTATCTAAAATTGAAAATAGCAATGCCATTATTTGTCAGATTTAGTAACTTCGTTTGAAAGCCGTTTCTCTACTTTAAACCATCCTCTGCTACCATGTCAGATTTAGGAGATAAATTACAGCCCGCGTGGACTATAATAAATCAAATCTGGAGTTGATGGATTAAAGTAGAGAAACAGCTTTCAAACGAAGTTACCTTTATTAAGAAAAATAAGAAAATATATCTAATGCCTATCAGAGGCAATTTCTATGTGTGCTAATCTTTGAAGACTAAAGAAAGAAAGATTGATTCTTCCGAGAAGAAAGGAAGTGATGCAAGTATGACAGGCAGGATTTTACATCATAATGGGTGGAGCTAACTAACATACACACAGTTAACTATTTAATTACTGAATGTCTCTGAATGTCTCTGGGGCTGGCAATACATAGCGTGACATTATTTTCCTTGCTTATTTTTTGAAATTGTTAATTGTAAAGAAAGATAATTTTAAATAAAAACATTATAGACTTTGTTGCCTGCATTCTCTGAATGAATAATTTAATTTTATATACATAAAGTGTTTTGGAATTTGTAGTAGATATGCAATCTCAGCATATGAAATCTGATTCGACCACTGATAAATGTATCACTCCAGCACATAGTTTTTGTGAGCCGCCCCTGGTCTTCGGAGAGGGGCGGCATACAAGTCTAATAAATAATAATAATAATAAAATAATTACTGGTTTTAAAAAATCTATGGTAGAAAAGCAATATGTTTAAGGAATTTCCATCTCATTTCCCTCTTGTGCTTCTCTGAATCCATATTCCAAAATATTGAAATGTACGCATATGTTCAGTTGATATCAATCCTGTTTAGACATGCATCTCAACACATATGAAATTTAAAACATAATACATGCAAATACTTTCAACGCCCCATAATTGGTCCTGGATGTTTTATTCCTGCCGTGTTCATCATGGAGTGGCAAGATTTAAAACAGAAAATAACTGGAGGAATCAGAAGTAGTGCACACATCCTGTCACTCAACTCACATTAAAACCAACCCACTCAAAACGTGCAATTGAGCATTAAGCCTCCATGAAATAATCTTGCATATTATTATTATTATTATTATTATTATTATTATTATTATTATTATTACTACTACCATTATTATTATTATTATTATTATTATTATTATTTATTAGATTTGTATGCCGCCCCTCTCTGTAGACTCGGGGCGGCTCACACCAATAATAAAACAATGTACAACAAATCTAATGTTTAAAAGTAACTAAAACCCCCTTATTTAAAAAGCAAGACATACACACAAACATACCATGCATAAATTATACAGGCCTCGGAGAGATGTCTCAATTCCCCCATGCCTGATGACAGAGTTGGGTTTTAAGGAGTTTACAAAAGACAAGGAGGGTGGGGGCAATCCTAATCTCCAGGGGGAGCTGGTTCCAGAGGGTCGGGGCCGCCACAGAAAAGGCTCTTCCTTTGGGTCCCGCCAGACAACATTGCTTCATCGATGGGACCCAGAGAAGGCCAACTCTGTGGGACCTAACTGGTCGCTGGGATTCGTACGGCAGAAGGCAGTCCCGGAGATATTCTGGTCCGATGCCATGAAGGGCCTTATAGGTCATAACCAACAATTTGAATTGTGACAAGAAATTGTGATTCTACAGTACAGTGGAACCTCAAGATACGAACCTAATTGGTTCCAGGGGGAGGTTCGTAACACGAAAGGTTCGTAAGACGAAACATTGTTTCTCATAGGAAACAATGTAAAGTCAATTAATCCGTGCAACCAAAAAAAAAAAACCCCGCAAAAAAATCGCTGCCGCCCGGCTGTGACCTTTTAAAACAGCCCCGCGGCTTCCCAGCCGGGCTGGGGGGCTTCCCGGCAACCCCCCCAGCCCGGCTGTGACCTTTTAAAACGGCCGCGCGGCTTCCCAGCCATCTCCCGAAGCCAAATGCCAAACCCAAACTTCCGGGTTCGGCGTTCGGAGGCTCCTGGGAAATAGGAAGGAGTGGGGCCAATTGAAATTCTCCCATCTGCAGCGTCATCGGTCTCCAGGCAGACTCTCTCTCAATTTCGGCCGAGGGAGAGTCTGCCCGGAGACCGATGACGCTGCAGATGGGAGAATTTCAATTGGCCCCACTCCTTCCTATTTCCCAGGAGCCTCCGAACGGCGAACCCGGAAGTTTGGGTTTGGCATTTGGCTTCGGGAGACGTTTTGAGGGTAGGAGTTGAAACAGTTTGTGTCCAGGATGCGAAGGGGTCAGTAAATATTTTCCCCGCCCTCTTTTTGACTCGTGCAGTATACAAGTCCTCAATGGAAGGCAGGTTGGCAGCAACTGTTTTTTCTGCAGTTCTGATTATCCTCTGAAGTCTGTGTCGGTCTTGCATTACAGTCTGAAGTCTGTCTTTGCCTTGCATTATACCTGTCTGTCTTGCAGAGGATGAAAAGAACACCGTGGAGCGTAATGTTTCTACCTCAGGGGTCAGTATCTACTTTGAAGCCTACCTGTATAATGCTAGTAGCTATACCAACACCCAGTGGCATCTTCCACCCCTGAATTTGGGCTCCTTTCAGCGACGGCTTTCCACCGCTACTGAGGATGAGGATGAAGACTCTCTGTCTGATAGCCTGACCCCTGAAAAAGTGAAGAAACCCAAAAAAGTTTATTGCTACGTTTCACCTAAAGTAAGAGTACTTCTTTATCCGTCTTCCATTCAGACAATAACTACGTTCGCACAGTTCTCGTTGTCACTATTTTGGTATGTTTCTAATTTGCAGCCATTTTCTAGAATTGTCTCAGTGTGATTGTTATGAGGACAGGTGTATTGTGCTACAGAGGTTTTCCACAAGGTGACAGTAATATTTGTGTTGTCACGACTCATCTCTGTGTTTGTCACAAATCTGAATTGTGGCTAAAGCCTACTTTAGATTACTTTTGTTACATTAAAAAAAGAATGGATTTGTTCATTGTTGACATTTTTTCAGAATAATGTACCGGTATTCATGAAAATGCGATTTTTGTTTTCTTTGTCCCAAAGCAATTCTCGGTGAAGGAATTCTACTTGAAGATTATTCCTTGGCGTCTTTTTACTTTCCGAGTATGTCCTGGCACCAAAGTGAGTTTGTGGAACTCCCTGCTACATGGTGGGGCATGTTTTGAGAACATTTGTGGCATGAGGGGATTCAAATAGTTGATTTCATTTACAGGCCTAAATGAGAGTTTTAATTGGCATTTTAGATTTTTCTGGGGGAAAATGTTGTCCTGTTTTACATCCTGCACTTTGTCATTCAACTTCATTTTCCTTTGCTCCCTAAGCCAGTGTTTCCCAACCTTGGCAACTTGAAAATATTTGGACTTCAACTCCCAGAATTCCCCAGCCAGCAAATGCTGGCTGGGGAATTCTGGGAGTTGAAGTCCAGATATCTTCAAGTTGCCAAGGTTGGGAAACACTGCCCTAAGCAAACAGATTCATTCTGTGGGAAATGGAATTTATAAATCATCTTTTTTTGCTAGTCAGTCCAGACCAAGGGGTGGGGCAAGGGAATATGCACAAACACTGGTAATTACATAGGCTGTATGTTCTGTGCTTTCTGGTGAATGATGGTTCCTTCTTCCTTCCCCTCCCTCATTTCTTTCATTTCTTGGTTTTAGTTTTCTTATCATGGGCCAGATCCTGTACACAAATTGTTGACATTGGTGGTGGATGATGGGATTCAGCCTCCTGTGGAGTTGAGCTGCAAAGAGAGGAACATCTTGGCAGCCACTTTTATTCGTTCTCTGCATAAAAATATAGGTAAAATGGGTCAGAGCAGAAGGCTTTACTTCTTGGTGTGTAATGAATCATAAGCGTTTGAGCCACTAATAGATTTTGTACCATTCACTCATTCAATTCACTCACTCACTCATTCTGTTTGCTGCCCATTTTGGTGCAGAGCAACTCTGAAAAATGAATAGAATGCTTTAACTAAGGCATGTATAAATTTAGAGCAACTATACTGCTAAAAAAAAATAAAAGGAACACTCAAATAACACATCCTATATTTGAATGAATGAAATATTCTCATTGAATATTCCATTTGCACAACAGCATGAGAAATTGACTGTCAATCAGTGTTGCTTCCTAAGTGACAGTTTGATTTTACAGACGTTTGATTTATTTAAAATTATATTCTGTTTTATAAGTGTTCCCTTTATTTTTTTTTAGCAGTGTATATATCTTTCTGCATACTATATAAGCTTTCTAATCCATTTGGATATTTCTTTATTTGAAGAGATTATTTATCTCTTCTCAACATTTGTAAAAATCTAATGGTTCCATGGGGAATGCATGGGGAATGCAAATACTGCTCTAATATGTGAAACTTAATGTGTGTGAATATATGCTTGTGTGCATACAAAATTCAGAAGGGAAAAGAGAAAAAAAGGGGCAGAAAATATTAATAAAAAAGAAATTTTATTTGCCTATTCTGTAAGATAGTGCTTAGAGCTATTTTTGTCATGATTTGCTGTCTTACATAATGAAACTTTGAAGCAGAATTTGTTGCTTTAAGTACAATTTATATTTGATTTTAATATTTGTCTAAATATCAATTTATTAAATGTTTATTTAATAATGTTTCAATTGTTTTAATGATGTGAGGTTCCTGCAGTGATTTCCTTGAAATGGGCAGCTATATAAATAAAAATAAATACATGCAATTATGTATGATCCACTGCAGGTTATCTAAATATATTTCAGAGATAAAGCAAAACTGCTGCTTTAAGGTTGTTAAGGCCAAGATATCTTATGCTAAGAATGTTCATGGGGACTTTGAAAAGTTCATGGGGTCTTTGATTCTGGGCCTATTCATTTCAGGAGGCTCAGAGACTTTTCAAGACAAAGTCAACTTCTTCCAGAGGGAATTACGTCAGGTGCATATGAAGAAACCTCATTCCAAAATTTCTTTGAAAGTTAGTCGTCTTTATCTTCTGGATTCAGTGAGTATGTCTAATGTAGAAGTTTTGGATTATACTTATTGTAGAGAAGGAATAATAATAATATATAATTCAAAATATCTTACCCTTTAGGATACAAGTTGTTTTTTAAAAATATATAATGATATTAAAAGTTTTAAAAATAAAGGTAAAAAGTAATACAAACTGATAGAAAGTAAGTAAGGAATAAAAAATAAAAAAATAAAAGAGAAAGATAAAAGTATAAGAAAGAAACAATAAAAGAAAAGTAGAAAAGAAAAAAGATACAAAGACTTCCATTATTCTACAGCAGTTATAAGTACAATGATAAGTTTAACTCTTTTTCATGGGTGAAATTCAAAAATTTCCCCTGATGGGTGTGGCAGGAGAAGGATACTGCAAAATCTCCATTCCCACCCCACTCCTGGGGGAAGGATATTTCAAAATCTCTATTCCCACCCCACTCTGGGGTCATCCAGAGGTGGTATTTGCTGGTTCACTGAACTACTCAAAATTTCCGCTACTCGTTCTCCAGAACCTGTCAGAACCTGCTGAATTTCACCCCTGCTCTTTTTCTAAAGTTGTATCGCGAGTCTGTTTTCTATAATCTATGTAGTCTTGAAAACTATGATAAGCTCATTTTTTTTTTGGTTTTACACAAATTCTGTACAGGGGTGAACTGTTGGAGCATGCCTGTTGGTCGTCGGAGAACCGGTCATGAAGGCAGTGCGAGGCTTAGACCACCCGCCCTGACACTGCCATTTGGATTCTTTTACCTTCTGGGCATGCGCAGAGCATTCTGTAAAAAGCAGAGGGTAAAAGAACCCAAATGGCGACCACGTGGGTGGGCAGAACCTCACTCACATTGCATTCATGACTAGCTCTCCGATGAATGACAGGCACTCCCAAACTAGGAGCATTTCACCCCTGATTCTGTACATAATTCTATTTCAAAATCCATTTTACAATGTTCATTATCACAAAACACTGTTGTTTACTTTAAATTTTTCTAAATAAAAAACCCACTGGCAACTATATCCTCTGCCTCCAATTGTTCTCTTTATTTTATTTTGTATTCCTCATGATAAAATTCTGTATCTTGCAATAAGTTAGCCATTTGTGTTTGTGTATTATTTCTTGTCTATGAAATGGTTCTTGGGATGAGTACCACAAAGTTGTTTTCGGACCCAACCTGGGTTGTATCAATTCTATATACATAAAATGGTATATGTACGAGTCTACGGAGAGGGGCGGCATACAAATTAAATAAATAAATAAATAAATAAATAAAGAAATAAAGAAAGAAAGAAAGAAAGAAAGAAAGAAAGAAAGTCCACATTAACTTTGACATTATCACGCCACAACGTCCATACCATCCAAATCTGAGGATGCGTATTTTTATCTCCAAAAGCCTTGCTATTTTCAGCAGCATGCATTTTTTCAATAAATTGAAACAGCCGACTATAAAGTACAATTTCAGATCAGGTAGATCCAATCCTATAGATAAAAGAGAAATTTAGGAGAAAATCCAAAAATTGACAGTATTTATAGATGAAATATCAGATTATATGATACATCTTTATTCAATTTTACTCATAGACTCTGAAAGCCACACGGAATTTTTCTGTTTCTGATTGGAGCAAAAATTTTGAAGTTACTTTTCAGGATGAAGAAGGTATGTTAATTTGTTATTGTTGTGAGTGTCCATATCAGCCTCAGGAAGTATCACATTCTGAGGATGTGGAAACCGAGGTTTTACCTTACCCTGATTTAAGAAGGTTGTCAGAAGGCAGTGGGGATGAGAGACAATGATTTAGAAGTTAGCATTTAAAGTAGTTCATCTTCAGATAATGGAAGGATAGCTGATAGCCCATGGGTTAATCCTAGGTTCAGGAGATTCGCAAAAAGAAGAGAAGAGATTTTGGGGGAAAAGTTTTGAATCTGCAAGTGTAGAATTCTGGTATATAGCTAATTGCATCATTTCCTGAAATATATCGGAAATGAAGCTGCTTTCGGACAAACTGCATAGTTGAAATATAGTGTGTATTCCGAGCTCCTGAAAAGTAAGCTTTTGATAAACCATGACAAATTGTGTTAATTTAGATTAGAAAGAATCTGAACAAAGCCTATAGTAAAAAATACCCCTCCGCTTTTTGGAGAGATTTATTGCCTTGCATCTTCAGCTTGTTAGCTTGGAATGTGACTTTGCATCGTAAGATTTATTGTGCATGATCTCGCAAAGCTGCATGTAACTTTACCATGTATTCTGTGTAAAAGAGAATAAAATATTTATTTGTTTGAAAAATCAAAGCCTTGAGAAGAGATTTGTGGATTTGCATCAGGTAGACCAAAACAGTTATGATATTGAAGAAAGAAAGATATTGTTTTGGCTTTTTGCAATGCAGTTATTTTATCATTTATTTTACACACGCACACACACAAACACACACACACACAGAGCGAGAGAAACAAAAAGAAAAAAGAGAAAGAAGAAAGAGAAGGAAGGAAGGAAAGACAAGAAAGAAAGAAAGAAAGAAAGAATGAATGAATACTAGCAAATGCTACAATCCAGTGACAGATGGATGGGGGTGGGGGTGGGGGAGGAATCTGTTGTTAATTGATGAAATATCTCCACTCTGATGGTTCCCCATTGGGGCCCCAAGCTAACTGGCAGAGTTAGGTCTTTAGGCTCTTACAAAAGCTCAGGAGGTTTGGACCCTTCTGGACCCTGCTAGCCAGAATAATCAGGCTGTCCGGGCCACAGCATGCCTCCTCTGTTGGCATGGGTGGGGCAGGCCAATGCCAGTGAGATGAGATGGTTCCTCAAGTAGCCTGGACCCATGCCAAAATCTTGAATTGTATCCGGAAATAGACTGGCAGCCAATGCAATTTGCAGAGCACATTGGTTGCATGGCTGCCATTCTTCGGGCCCCAAGAACTGCCTGCACCACTGCATTCTGCACCAGCTGTAGTTTCCAAATGCTCTTCAAGGGTAGCCCCCTGTAAAGCACATTACAATAGTCCAACTGGGGTCTGAATTACGAAAGCCAAAATTTTTGTAATCTATAGATTTCATTATAGCTATTGAACATTTAGTTATGTCTATCGAACATTTTTTTAGTGTACTCTCCAATATAAACAATGCTTATTTTACAAATAAAACAATATTTGGATATCTCAAAGGTGCTTTTCTAAAAGGCAACTAAAAGGCTTTCTTCCTTGAAAACATTTCACTTCTCATCCAAGAATCACCTTTGGGACAACCATGACTTGGATGATTGAGAATTTCCATAGGTTATATTTGGGTACATTAAAAATTGCTAACCCAAAGTTCGATGCTGAATAAAACAATCATCCAAGTTTCTTAAATCCAATTAGATGAATGAATCTTTTTGCCACGTTCATTAAATGTGGAGGATATAGAATAATATTCTCTTCGTGGCAGACTCTGAGGAACACAAGAGAAGATTTCATATTGACTTTTCCAGTCTCTGAAACTCTTGTGTCCTGAAAGACTAGACTAGCTCTATTGCTCTTCTGCCTGCATGAAAAGAAAATTGTTACTAAAACAGACGTTTGCTGAGTTAACTGACCTATTGCTGAAAGAGGTTTTAATTTAACAAGTGCTAATTCTTTTTTTGTTAATGAATTTCGTTTTAAGATTTTATTTACAACTAGGTCATTTTATTTATTTCAATGAAAAGAACAGTTATAAACTTAAGGCCGCAGTGATAGAAATGTGGAGCATCTTGTTACAGTTGAGCACCATGTAATAAAAGATACCATGTTTAAAAATATATATTTTTCTTTGATCACTGTATTCTTGATTGCATAGGATCTCCTAAGATCTATCTGATTTTTCCCCCTTGCAGCTTTGGATTGGGGAGGTCCTCGTAGAGAGTGGTTTGAACTGATTTGTAAAGTTTTGTTTGATACAACCAACCAACTATTTACTCGCTTCAGTGATGATAATCAAGCACTGGTGGGTATCTTTCTATTGATCATAGTGGAAATAGAGTATTTGTCTGTTTCTTCTGTTTAGAGGCTTACGGCCAAACAGTTGTGTACTTCTCCAAGTTCTAAGTCTTAAGAGATCACTCTACTTGAGACCTGGGAATTTTATGGCTCACAGGGCACATCCATCCCTTTAATTGTCCCCGCCTGGGGCAGCGATGACAGGGCAGTGGGGCAGCATAACATATCTAATTTCTTATGTAGCCCCTTGGGAAACATAATGGTCCACCTCTCCTCTATTGATTGTCATTCTCATTGTGAGATTTCTTGTTTGTAGGTACACCCCAATCCTAATCGACCTTCTTATCTAAGACTGAAGATATATGAATTTGCAGGGCGCTTGGTTGGAAAGTGTCTTTATGAGTCATCTCTGGGAGGAGCTTATAAGCAGCTGGTGAAAGCTCGATTCACACGATCATTCCTGGCTCAGATCATAGGATTAAGAATGCACTACAAGGTAAAATCACCCTTAATTTTTTGATTTTCTTTTAGAACATACAGGTGGGATCAAGATTTTGCACGTCGTCTTAACTTTATTTACTATCTTGTCCTTGTTTTAATTTTGTTTTTTTGGTTTTCTTTCAGTATTTTGAGACAGATGACCCAGAGTTCTATAAATCTAAAGTTTGCTTTATTCTGAATAATGATGTGAATGAAATGGAGCTAGTTTTTGCTGAGGAAAAATACAACAGAGCTGGGCAGCTTGAGAAGGTGAGAAATAAGTTGTTGATAAGTTATTGATCTTTTATTCTCATATTGCTGTACCGTTGCTTTGTTTTTCATCATTTATTCCATGGTTCCTTTGCTTTATTGCTGTTTATACTTCTTTTCATTTCTCCATTTTTATTGTTGTAAGCCACCTAGAGTAGCCCCATGGTGAGATCAACAGTAAATAAATTTAAGAAACAAGTAAACAAGTAAACAAACAAGATACAATTTAAATGTCTCCCATTTATCTGTCACCCACCTCCTCCCGCTTATGACTGTATGACTGTAACTTGTTGCATCCTTACAATTTATATTAATATTGATTGTTTCCTGATTGCTTATTTGTACCCTATGACAATCATTAAGTGTTTTGTACCTCATAATTCTTGACAAATACATCTTTTTTATGTACACTGAGAGCATAAGCTAAAAACCCATAGGTTTTTTTTAAACTATGGGTTTTTAGCTTTCTAATTATTGAATTTGTATTATATATTGTTTTCTGTTACTGTTGTGAGCTGCCCCGAGTCTGTGGAGAGGGGCGGCATACAAATTTAATAAATAAATAAATAAATAAATAAATAAATAAATAAAGAAAGAAAGAAAGAAAGAAAGAAAGACAAATTCCTTGTGTGTCCAATCATATTTGTTAAGAATTCTATTCTATTCTATTCTATTCTATTCTATTGTTTCCATTGTAACATTGTTGTTATTATTGTTGTGAGCCGCCCCGAGTCTTCGGAGAGGGGCGGCATACAAATCTAATAAATAATAATAATAATAATAATTATTATTATAATTATTATTCTATTCTATTCTATTCTATTCTATTCTATTCTATTCTATTCTATTCTATAGAATGGGGAAAGGATATCATATGACCAGATGTACTTTTTTCATCCAGCAAACATTCTCTCTCTCTTTTTTCCAGGTAGTTGAACTGTTAACAGGGGGTGCTCAAATGCCAGTGACCAATGAGAATAAAATATTGTACCTGAATCTGCTTGCACAGTATCGATTAGCCAATCAAGCTAGAGAAGAAGTGGAACATTTTTTGAAAGGTAACGCACAAAATATAATCTTTGATTTATTTTGTTTTGCTTTCCTTTTTTTTTTTTTTGCTGTTTCCTCCAAAATGAGCATTGTTTGTTTAAAAGAAAAGAAGAAAGTGATGAAATTCGATCTGGGTTTTAATGCCCTTTATGGTTGTTTATCTAACATGCCGCTCTCTTTTAGGTCTCAATGAATTGGTTCCTGAAAACCTCTTGGCTATTTTTGATGAAAATGAACTTGAGGTGAGAAATTGGACTTTGCTGTCATTAAGAACAGGAGCATGTTCTCAGTTAAATATCAGACATTAGAATAGTTGGTGCTGGAATCCCATTTATGAATGATTGCATTGTTTGTATAAAATGTATGACTTAACCAACATTATTTTTATGTAGCTAAAATAAAGTTGCTCATGAACCAAGCTCCATGCTTTCTGCTTAAAAAATCTTTCCAATCTAAGCTGGAGAAGGAAGCTGCAAACATAAGCAATTCACTTAGGAGAAATAATGCCTTACATTGCTTCTTAATAGTATTTTTTCATACTCTAAATTTATTCGGGTGTTTGAAATTATATGCCACAGAACCTGGGTTTCCTGGAAGACCAAGAGATTAAACAAAAATTCACTCAAATAAAAAGCCAGGGCTTTCCAAATTATTTTTCTAAATTTTATGGTAGGGGTGCAGGGTTTGCAACTTGCAAAAAATTGAAAACCTTGCCCTTGAAAATAACTTAAACATTTATACAAATTGACATATATTTAATGCTTTATGGCAGCAAATTTACTGTGGTTTGGAAAGTACAGAATTTTATACATATTTCTACGATATCTAGGCAAATATCCTTGCTGGAAAACAGAATCATTCTTCGTGTTTTAATTCACAAATAGGACATTTTTCCCTGTTGTAGCCATTTGCCCTCCATCCTACAATTTGAAAATTTGTGCTGTTGAAATTAAGCAGGAAAAAGTGCAATTTGGGACAATGTAACATTGTAACATCAAGTTGTTGTTATGTTATTATAATGTAATGTTATTATGTTAGCATTATAGTAAGAAAGGAAATGAGAGTATTAGCTTGATCATTATGTATATTTTTAAAAAAGTTTGTAAAAAATATTTTACAAATTACAGATGTTTGTGAAAGTGCCAAACTTCCTTGTTGTTCATTGGTTGGTGTCATTTAGCTACATTCAACATCTAAGCTTAGTATTAAATGTTCCTATTCTTAATTATGAGCATTTTAAGGTTAATCGATGCGTGGTTTGAAAGAAAAACATTAGAAGGCTTTTTCTTTGAGCAAACGATGTTTACTTTTCTTCCAGTTGCTGATGTGTGGCACAGGCGATATCAACATCTCTGATTTCAAAGCACATGCTGTGGTAGTGGGTGGTTCATGGCACTTCCGAGAGAAGGTAGCATGAATTCCTTCCATCTCAGTGATGATAATAATAGTAATAATATTGATTTTCTGTGAAAAAGAGAACAATGCTTCATGTATTAGAGGAGGCATAATTAAAAACACAATTATTAAACATATAAGCTGTGTTGCTGAATTTTCTATCGATTTCTTCTTTCTGTGTAAACCTAAAAATGTTCTTTAAATGTGTACTTTCTTTGTAATTGAAATTTATTTATATCTGTGTGCGTATGATATCTCAGTTCACTTGTTAAATCATCTTCAGAATTGACTATGGCACCTAGGTGGTTATTTTGCTATAAATTTAGCAATGTACCCATTTCCTCACTTAATAATCTGGCATTCTTCTTGTTTCCCTGACTTTTATTGTAACTTCTAGGTGATGCGCTGGTTTTGGACAGTAGTTTCTAGTTTTACACAAGAGGAACTAGCTCGGCTGCTGCAGTTTACCACAGGTTCTTCTCAGTTGCCTCCTGGAGGATTTGCTGCGCTTTGTCCATCTTTCCAAATTATTGCAGCTCCAACGCATAGTACACTTCCTACAGCCCATACTTGGTGAGTATCTTCTAAGAGATTCTTTGTTATCTGTAGCAAGCTTCATTCTGATAACTGATCACTTACTAGAGTGTTTCTAATGAATTGCAGTGGTGTATTGTACAGTGATACCTCATCTTACAAACACCTCGTCATACAAACTTTTCAAGATACAAACCCGGGGTTTAGATTTTTTCGCCTCTTCTTACAAACTACTGTATTTTCATCTTACAAACCCACCGCCGGGCAACCCCACTCTGAACTTCTGTGTTTTTGTGATGCTGCATGGGAATCCCAGCAGCGGAAAAATGGGTGCTTCGCTGGCAACGGAAGTTCGGAGGTGGGGTTTCCCAGCGAGGGGAGCCTCAGTAAAATCGCAGCATTGCAAAAACACAGAGGTCCGGAGGTGGGGTTTCGAGGACTTCACTGTTGTTGCGATGCTGCAATTTCACTGATGCTCCCTTCGCTGGGAAGCCCCACCTCTGGACTTCTGTTGCCAGCGAAGCGCTTGTTTTTGCAATGCTGGGATTTCCCTGCTGGGATTCCCCTGCAGCATCGCAAAAACACAGAAGTCCGTAGGTGCGGTTTCCTATGGAGGGGAACCTCAGGAGAATCCCAGCAGCGCAAAAACGGGCACTTCAACTGGCAAAAGAGGTGAATTTTGGGCTTTTTCCATTGATTCCTATGGGAAACATTGTTTCGTCTTACAAGCTTTTCACCTTACAAGCTTTCGTCTTACAAGCTTTTCACCTTACAAGCTTTTCACCTTAAGAACCTCATCCCGGAACCAATTAAGTTTGTAAGACAAGGTATCACTGTACTATGAATAGTTAAATACTTATTCTCTTGCATAGGAAATATTGAAAGCATAGCCTTTGATGCTTTACACTCTATACTCTAAGCTGTGTTCTTTCTTTCAGTTTTAACCAGCTGTGCCTCCCAACTTACGATTCTTATGAAGAGGTGCATAAGATGCTGCAGCTGGCCATCAGCGAGGGCTGTGAGGGTTTTGGTATGCTCTGACACCTACTGGAGGAACCTACTACAGTACCTTCCTTAATTCTTCAGGGCAAGGCTCAGTCTTACTTCACAGATCCTTCTGTCGCCCATCTGGAAGGCAGCAGAAAGCGGAAAAATGCACCGTGTGAATTGGAACAATTCAGGGTCTTATGCTGACCACTCCATTCTCAGCAGAGCACCAATCATGAATTGGAGTTCACCTATGGAGTGAGCCTGGAGTTGTATTTCATGGGCATGATGTGTCTGGGATTTCTGATGGGAGGAAACACCCAAACCAGTGTTGCAGCTTGGTACAGGAGGCGATTAGGATAGTTATGTAACTTGTTACTTTGGGGAGATGGCTAGATGAGTTTGGGAGCCCTGAATCCCCATGTTACAGGTATCTTTCCATGCCTTGACCTAAGTTTTCATGTAAGCAATCCCCTTTTTACTTGGATGTTACAGGAAAGCTTTTAATTTTCTTAGCCACCTTGCACTGCATGATGCCACTTGTTGTTCTGGTTAGTGGATGAGAACTCTTATTACTGGAGCACAAGTGCTGATCCTTGACAGTGTTTTTGGTCCTCTGCCCAATAGGTGGAGGAAGAGCTGTTAAAACGATGGAAGAGTACCCACTGACTTTTACCAGTGAAGTTAAAGAATATTGTAGCCTTCCAGATGCTGCAATCTATCCCATGGAGGCTCACTATTTGATTGTAGAAATTAAGGCTCATGAGATTTTGAGTTCAGAAACTCTGGGGGCCTCTTGTTAGCAACCTCTGTCCAGGTAGTGGTAGCAAAAATATTATTTCTGTGTCTTGAGCCAGGTAGAGAGTAGTTAAACAAGGCAGTTATTCCAGCATTTTTCTTTCCTGTGTTCCGCATCAGAAGCATTCCATATTTTTAGGAGCTGATATTGAAGCTGTTTATTATTGTTCTGGAGGAAGTGGGCTTGCAAGGCAACACAATCTGCTTGAACTAGAAGGGGACAGCTGTGTGAGTTGTCCTATGTTATTGATGAGTGTTTTTCAATCACAACACTTTTAGCACTCCCATTTCCTTGGCAATAATGAGTGGGAATTCAGGGATTCCAGCTGGCAGCTTAACCAATTTTTGTCAGCAAAGCCAAAATCTGATTGAATAATAAAGCTGAGTATTTCGTTGGCACCTAAAGTGCATTTATCCTGGTCCGAGGAGACAGATACCAAGATTATAGTGTCATTACCTACTAAAAGAAGTCATTCTGCTACACACTGAGGCTCTAATTTTCTGGAGAAGAGTGGGTAAATCTTATGATACTATTTAATATTGTGGTTTACTTCTCCATCATCATTGGAGTCCTTTGCAAATTATATAAAAAAGAAGAACAGTTTGCAAATCTGCCTCATTGAATATTGTTAACTTTTTCTTTGTTTGAATGTGTGCCGCATTTACAAAGAAGTTCAAGCCATTATTTTGCCAAAAATGTTGGACTATTGAGTATTGAAATAATTCAGGGATCCCCTGGGGGGCATTCTCAGAGACCAACACTGTATTTTTCTCCATTGGCAGTCATTTTTTCTCTCTTTTTTAAAAAAAAGCATGTAGGTACCATTTTGATTGTATTAAAAATAAATTCTTTGGTCAGTGCAACTAAGGCTTGCAAATGCCTGGAAACATCCATTGCCCACTGCTCGTCCAGGGGACCAAACAAAGTCTATGCTGCATAGCTCAGGCAGTTGATGATTTAGAGCAGTGTTTCCCAACCTTGGCAATTTGAAGATATCTGGACTTCAACTCCCAGAATTCCCCAGCCATTCGCTGGCTGGGAAATTCTGGGAATTGAAGTCCAAATATCTTCAAGTTGCCAAGGTTGGGAAACACTGATTTAGAGGGTGGGGTGTTTCTTGATGCTGTTCCAGTCTTTTCTTTTGCTCCATTGACCTCCTAAGGGCATTCCCAGGCATGGCTGGAGTCTGGCTCTGCTACATCTTCCTCAGGAATCCCTTTGTTTCTTCTTTAGAGCTCCGTTGTTATTTTATAAATAGTGGATTGAGTGGCTGGATATTCAGCAGACACCTTCTGTTTGAAACCACTCTATTAATAAATGCATTTGGCACTCTCGCCTCTTTGCAGAAGCCAAGGATTTTCTTTTTATGTAAGCTGAGTCAAAACAGTGGTAGATGACCCTTGTTCTTAGCTAAAAATATACTTTGTGCTTCTCAGCATTGCCCTTAATTAACAGGGTCACATTTGTCCCAGTACTTTTATAGTTTCAGTGCATTTTCCTAAATCCTTGCTGCTTAATTCTTCCCTAAACTAGTTATAATACTCCAGTTCTTTTTGTGTGTTGTGGTGCAGACTGTGTTATACCCTGCTCTAGTGTGTATCCACACACGTGTGTGCTGAATAAGTTTTATGTTTCTTTGGTCCTTGTTTGTTTCATCCAATGTGGAATAATTCCAGGGATAGAGATTTAGCTTGTGATGTAGGCTCCTATAGATCTCTGTCTCTTGGACTGAATACCATAGAATACCCTACATATGAGACTATCTTGCATGCTTTAATATCAAGACCTGTTACTTTAACTTGGTCAGGGCCAGTTCCCAGTGGCCAGTTTCAGGTAAGATTCGGCAAGATTATGTAAGCCTCTAATGTAAATAGTTTGTACAATAAATAAAATATTTGAAATATGATTTGTCTGTCACTGTTTCTAAGACAGGATGCTTTAAATAATGAAGTGGAATGTGTGGGAGTGGGTCGATAGGGGAGATACTTTCTTGGGTATTTCTTTATTCATACTTTGGTTTGCTCACGTCTGTAGTGTAGTTATTATTATTATTTATTAGATTTGTATGCCGCCCCTCTCCGAAGACTCGGGGTGGCTCACAACAGTAATAAAAACAATATAGCAGTGGAACAAATCTAATATTAAAAACATATAAAACTCTATCATTTAAAAAACAACAACCAAACAGCACATTCATACCAAACATAAAACAAAGTATAACAAAAAAAAGCCTGGGGGAAAGGTGTCTCAACTCCCCCATGCCTGGCAGTATAAATGAGTCTTGAGTAGTTTACAAAAGACAGGAAGGGTGGGGGCACTTCTAATCTCCGGGGGGAGTTGGTTCCAGAGGGCCGGGGCTACCACAGAGAAGGTTCTTCCCCTGGGGCCCGCCAAACGACATCGTTTAGTTGATGGGACCCGGAGAAGGCCAACTCTGTGGGACCTTATTGGTCGCTGGGATTCGTGCGGTAGCAGGCGGTTCCGGAGGTACTCTGGTCCAATGCCAGGGATGTCAAACTCGTGTCGTCAAGGGTCATCATGTGATGTATTGGGACTTCCTCCTCCCTTTGCTAAAACGGGCAGGGGTGGGGCCAGCACATGACACATCTGACCCTCAGGCCACGAGTTTGACACCCCTGTTCTAGACTTCACAAGTAAAGTAACAGCCAACCATGCATTTGTAACCCCTTCTAAAAAATGTACATGTGTCTTGTCTGACACTGATTTAGGTTTCATTTAATTTATTTCATATTAATCAGCATTATCTCAACATTTACTGGATAATTTGCTGTCATGATAACATTAAGTTGCTTTTATGATTAAAGATGAATTGCCACAATCTCACTTCCTTAAGACCGTAACTAGAGAGATTACAATGTGTTTTAATCAGGAATATGTAGATTGTTTAGATAATTGAACATGCAGTTGATTTTTTTATAGTGAAAAATGAGTTCTATTTATTTTGGGACTGTATTTGATGAAACAAAATCTATCATTTTTGAGCAATAATAGTAGTATATTTTTGTTTATTTCATTTACCAACTTGAGTATGCTGCCTGATCATTTACAGTAAAACCAATAAAACAAATACTCATAAAAACTAAGCAATAAATGGCATTAATAAAAGATCTTGCTATTACTGCTATTCATGCTTCAATTCAAAACAACATCGTTGTTAAAAATATCTTAAAAATATATCCATGTTGGAACTTATGGACAAAAATCCACTATTTATTTTCAAGAGGAAGTAAAAAAAAGGCATTTTTTGGTGGGTTCATTATTTGGGAAAGTGCACTTGCTATCACTTTTGTTATTAAATACCAGGTGTAGCCCAATGCCAATAATACCTCCCATAAATAAGTGCAGGTAGGCTACAATCTATGTTCAGGCTCTATGTTTTGCTTTTTCTCACCTGATGTATGAAAGTTAAGAACAAATATGATGTGTTACAGGTAATCTTTATTTAGTAACTGCCTTACTTAACAATCATTTACAACTTCAGTTGATTAAAAAAAGTACTCGTAACTTTACAACCAGTTCTTGCATTGATCACCTTTGCAAGTCACAAAGAAAAGCAGAAGTAAGACCATTAGCCCAGTCACAGTTTCATTTAGCAACTGTTTTGTTTAATGAAGGAGTTGCCATTCCAATTGTTATTGCTACATAAGGACCACCTGTAATTTTACAACACCATTTGCCATACAGACTGTATTGGGATTATAGAATAATGAGAATCTTTATGTATGACAATGTCATTCCATTAAGCTATTTACAGAAAATATTCTGTGGTAATTCTAGAGGCATTTTATTGCTAGCTTTGCTGGAAGACTTATGGACAGCAGTACAGTGATCCCTCGATTAGTGCGGGAGTTACGTTCCAAGACCTCCCGCACTAATCGATTTTCCGCGGTATAGTGGTGCGGAAGTAAAAACACCATCTGCGCATGCGCGCCCTTTTTCCATGACCGCGCATACGCAGATGGTGGAGCCGGGGAGCAACGAAAGTGCGGAAGCCGACAAAGATTGCTTTGAATGTCGGCTGCCCCCACCCCCCCAACACCCGCCCACCTGCCGTTCACCCCGCCCGCCCGGCCGCTCGCTCGCCGCTCGCCCGTTCACCCGCCCGGCCGCTCGCTTGCTCACCGCTTGAGAGCAAGAGGGGGACAGATAGAGAAAGAGAGAGAAGGAAAGAAAGAGATGAGAGAGGGAGGAAGAGTGTGAGAGGAAGAAGCAAGATAGAGAAAGAGAGAGAAAGAAAGATGAGAAAGGAAGGAAGAGAGAGAGAGAGGAAGAAAGAGAGAGAGAAGAGTGGAAGGAAGAGAGAGAAATGATAGAAAAAAGGGGAGAAAAAAAGAAATGAGAAAATGATTGAAGCAGAGAATGACAGGAAAGAAAGAGAAAGAGACAGAGAAGTGACTCTTGGTGATGACGTATGATGTCATCGGGTGGAAAAAACCGTGGTATAGCAAAAAAACCGTGGAGTATTTTTTAATTAATATTTTTTGAAAAACCGTGGTATAGCGTTTCGCACTAATCGAGACCGCACTAATCGAGGGATCACTGTATAGCCAGTAAGTACAGTGGTACCTCTACCTAAGAACGCCTCTACTTACAAACTTTTCTAGATAAGAACCGGGTGTTCAAGATTTTTTTTGCCTCTTCTCAAGAACCATTTTCTACCTACAAATCTGAGCCTCCGAAACTAACCGGAAAAGGCAGGGAGAAGCCTCTGTGGAGTCTCTAGGAGTCTCCTGGGAGGAAACAGAGCCTCTACCCTCCCTGTGGTTTCCCTAATCACATGCATTATTTGCTTTTACATGGATTTCTATGGGAAAAATTGCTGCTTCTTACACACTTTTCTACTTAAGAACTTGGTCATGGAACGAATTAAGTTCGTAAGTAGAGGTACCACTGTAGTTTAAAATGATTGCTTGATTAAAGTGGGTGCAAGCAAAGTCTCAATAATCTAAAATAGCTTCTATTCTGTCCAGTATTTGAGATTGTAAATGTGAATTATGATTCTCATCTTCAAATGCTTCCTTAAGGAACCTGTACATGTTTTTTCTTCCCTTTCCCTGTACATGTTTTTTCTTCCCTTTCCCTGCAGTTTTCTTTGTAATGTCTTTGGAAATACCTTGTCATTGCCTCCTTCCTAAGACTTGGAAAGAGTAGTCCAAAGTCATTCCATTGGCTTGGGATCATAAGAATGGGTGCCTGGTGCCATATGCACTACATCAAATCAACTCTCTTCCATACAGGTTATGGTTGAAGAATTAGAGCTGTGGGAAGGCAGTTTTGGCTGCTTCAAAAGTTGTTCTCACTCTCTCCATGTGTATGCATTGGCATATTTTAGTGACAGTAATTGTCTGAGGATATGCATGTGTATGATGACACAATAGCTTTTAAAGCAAGAGACACAGATGCTTTATTGCTTCAGAGAGATATTTCCACATATGCTGTGTGAAGCAACTCTGATAAATGCCTTGCATAGCCATAATACATTATGTTTTCTGGATTATTCAGTTAAAAGAAAGAGGAATCGTAAATTTTACCATTAAGTTAACATTTATGGTACCCATGAAGGATTGCCAAGGCTATCTCTATTCAAACCACAGTGAAAAGATGTGACACTGGATGCCTCTAAAGTTTATGCAGTTCTTACAATATATTTACTATTGCAATCCAAACTTGGGTTGTTCGAACATCCGTGGCACTTCCATAGTGAAACAGCTTGGAAGCATGCATTTCTCTTGATTTGTTTTTAAAAATTGGGGCCATCTCCAAGTATGAGTGAGTGTGGTTAAGTCGTAATATTTGTTTTTCATCTTCTTCAACATAGTATGATTTTTTTAAAAATTAAAAAAGAAACAGAGTTTAATGGTTGTCTTGAACTTTGATACATACCCTTTATTTTAACAGAAGCAAGGTAGCTTCTGGCTGATGAGCAAAACTCTGTTATTTCAATAGATTGAAAAAGATATCAACCACAACTTAGAATTTGAAAGAAACTAAAGTGTGATTTTAAAAATTGAAAATAAATCTTTGACCAGCTGTTGTGTCAAGGGCTGAGCAGAAATTGTGTGAAGCTTGCTTTGGGTTATGCAGTATGCTAAAGAAGAGCTTTAGGGTTGTATTTAAATAGAGCTTGTGTGTAGTTCTTTGACCCTAGAGGTCCCTGCTATCTAAGGAGTTGCATTTCAGTTGTCTTATCAACACTTATATGTGTTCTGTCGGGCTCTCTGGTAGAAGCCTCCCGAAAATTCACGGGTACAAATTTCAGACACACACACATGTTTGAAAATTCAAAACAATGTCCTTTATCACAAAATTCAAAAGAAACAAAGCACCCTTTTTGTATTGCAAAGAGCACTCTTCCTCAAAACAACCTTGTAGGCTGTACAAGTCCCTTAATCAGTCCTTAAGTACTTAGCTAGTAGCTGTGAAGAAACGTCACAGCCCCCCTTCTTCCCTCGAAGTGAAACACACACACTCTTTACTCTGTTTTGGTGTGAAAGGCATGAAAAATCCACCAACAAAGTTCAGAAACAGAGAGGTACGATCCTGAAGAACTGCGATCAGATAATCTTCCACAACGGCCAAACTAGCGCGCTGCTATTTATATCAGCAGCTCTAATTACTGGAGCCCCACCCAAACACAGGTGGCCTCTCTTATCTCCTGTAATATTTCCTCAATTGGTCTCTTTGATGCATAAGTCTGCGCCTGCATGGGTCTAACACTTCGTCATCCGAATCGACCGAAGATAATGGTGATTAGCTTCCTGGGCTGTGTGCCAAGCCCCCCTCTTCCAAGTCACCCCCACCTTCTTCATCCGAGGAAACCACTCCCTGACTCTGCTGGCAACAAAACAGGCCTAGGACATGTTGATGTTTCCCCTGCCTCCACCTCCACATTTCCTGGGGCAGGAGCTGGGCCAGAGCCAACCACAACAATATGCATATGTTTTCTCTGTCTAAAGCTTTGCTGGCTGGGGAATTCTGGGAGTTGAAGTCCACCAGGCTTAAAGTTTCCAAGGTTGGAGACCCCTGGTCTAAAGCATAGCAAAGAGTACACCTTCTAAAAGTAAAATGAATCTCCAAGTTGTTTAAACAGTAACATGCCACAGTCTATTGGGACAAAGTGTTGTGCGATAAATGTAAAAAAGTTGGAGCTCCCACCATCGTGACTTTTTGACCCTCCCTGTGGAATGTCCCCGAATATGGAAATCTAAGCAAGCCGTGTAAACTAATTCTGAAGATAAAATGCTACAGATCTCTGTAATTTAAGACGAGGAGGAAAATAAATGCAAGTGGAACTCAGTCCTGAAGAAAATAATCACAAAAGACAAACACATATCTTGGATTTAAAGCTATGGAAAAAAAGATCCTGTTATGACACAGGAAGCTTCAGTGACCTCTGAGGTTTTTTCCTCATGGCCAACTACTAAATCAGTTACAGATGGTTGGCCATTTTCTTCCCTACAGCACTCTGCCAACGAAGAGTGTCTAGGCTAGATCAAGAAAATAATGTAGACTTAACAAGTAACTTTTGCCCTCCCAGGACAACTATTTGATTACAGTACTTTTCCTTTAGGAGTAGTTGCTAACATACTGTCTTATAAAGTGGGTTTTAAATTTACTCTCTTACAAGAACTTTATTGTTCAATGTAGGAAAATATTTAGAAGAATAAAGTTGAAGCTTTCCCTTTGGGTTACAGAGATTACAGAATCTTATTTCATGGTTCCAAATAATGATATAACGATGGTAAATAATGATAATGATGAAGTAGTGTAGGATTTTCTGCCTAAGCAGTGGGTTGGATTAGAAGACTTCCAAGGTCCCTTCCAACTTCTTCTTCTTCTTCTTCTTCTTCTTCTTCTTCTTCTTCTTCTTCTTCTTCTTCTTCTTCTTCTTCTTCTTTTTCTTCTTCTTCTTCTTCTTCTTCTTCTTCTTCTTCTTATTATTATTATTATTATTATTATTATTATTATTATTAAGCCATCTTTTGAATTAATTTAGGGAAATTATCTAAAGGCAATCACATAAGGCTGGAGGGCTGTAAGAGGAACTGCCAGCTTTGTGCATTTATCAAGGTCACGTGGAGCATCCAATATTTCAAAGGTAGACAAAGTTATGATGCATCCAAACTAGAGCATATTAAACTATATTGCTGCCCACATACTTGTGGAATTAAGTTTTATTATGATGCTCATATAAGGAAATGGTTTATTACTGTTGCTCCTCAGAATTGGTAGGTAGGATTACATAATAAAGCTTTAAAGAGCTTTAAAGAGCCCATTTCATTTTGTAAATTTAAATTTCAGACAAAACAATTCAAGGAAGTCTGGCCAGGTCATGAGTTTTTCAGAGATCTAATTTTTATCTTGGACTAAGCATTGACATTGTTTGCATATTCCTTGTTTGGTTATATTTGAGCTTGCAATAAGCCTAAACACAACTCCTTGAACTCTGACAGCCTTTGCAAAATGATAAAGAGTTTGAATTCAGCCTTTACTCAAGTGTTGGGATTTGCTTCTGCAACATCCCTTTCATACAGCTCAGTGGCGTCTTCCTCCTCTTTTACACTGACAATCCGCAGAGCAAAAGTTACTTTCAGGGGGAAGAAACACCACCATTGCATCCACCACTGAAAAGCAGTATTCAAATGCTCTGTTTTATGATTTATGCTGATTTGTCTCCAGGTAGTCTCAGCTTACAGCAACAAATGAACTAGAATTTGTGTTGCTGTGTGATGCAGTTATAAAGCATAATATCATATAACCACATTATTTAACCACAGCCATCCCGGCAGTTCTAGTTGCCATTGTTTTATTATTTTTATTTTATTTTACTTATTTGTCAAACATGTATAAGACAGCAGGTATATGTATAAACCTAAACATATACAAAGGAGAGGTAAATATTTACTGACCCCTCGCATCCTGGACATAAACTGTTTCAACTCCTACCCTCAAAACGTCGCTACAAAGCACTACACACCAAGACAACTAGACACAAGAATAGTTTTTCCCCGAATGCCATCACTCTACTAAAGAAATAATTCCCTCAACACTCTCAAACTTTTTAGTAAGTCTGCACTTCTACTAGTTTTTTCTCATCATTCCAATCACCCTTTTCCTCCCATTTAGGACTGTATGACAGTAACTTGTTGCTTGTATCCTAAGATTTTTATTAATATTGATTGTTTCTTCATCCCTATGACAATCATTGTGCCACATGATTCTTGACAAATGTATCTTTTTCTGAGAGAATATGCACCAAGACAAATTTCTTGTGTGTCCAATCACACTTGCCCAATAAAGAATTCTATTCTATTCTATTCTATTCTATTCCATTCCATTCTATTCTATTCTAAATGAGGACAATAAGACAGGAACGGTAGGCACAATGGTGTGCTTATGCGCACCTCTTACAGACCTCTTGGGGTGTGGTCAACTGTTGACAGCTTTTTTGGGGTTTGGGGATGAAACCACAGTCAAGTAGTGCATCGCATGGATCACTGTTGCTGAAGTTGTATTTTCTGCATTTGAGTTTGGAGCATTTGTTTAACGATTCACGGCCGTGTCCATAGATCCTACTTAGCCAAATTATATTACATAAGGCTAAGATCAATGTGTCAATCCAACCAGAATATAATTAGGTGTAATTTTAATTCTTTCACTTCAGCATCAGAAGTAATAATTAAACCATCAATTATGCTGAGCATTAATTCCTGCCACTCTTACGGCTATTTAATTGACTTGTATGAATGTATTTTATGCAGATTCTTCTATCTGATAGACTGCAGATATTAGCAACTTTTCTAGAGCTGGTATTAAAGCACAATCAAAGTGAATATTCCTAAATATTGCTTATTAAAGGACGTGCTGTGGATCTCATCAGCCAAGGAATTTTGACTGGTGGGATCTACGGGAAGAGCCTTCTCTGCCACTGCTCCAGCCTCTGGCAACCCTCCCTAGGCAAAATCGCCCCCCTCTCTTTTAGTCTTTGGGGAAAAAAACTGAGTATGCCAAGTGGCATGGGGTACTGAAGGAGAAGCTGTTGACTGGAGTTGGTTGGTAAGTTAATAGAGGAAGCACTCCACCCTTCCACTTCAAATCCTTGGGGTTTTTTAAAGCTTGTTTTAATTTCTGTAATTTTAATCCATTTTTACATTCACAACCAGTGAAGGTCTGCAAAAAGTTTAACCACCACACTGTGGGCTTGGCTTATTTTGGGGGTGTGGCTTGCTGAACATGTGACCAGGTGGGCATAGCTTGCTGATCATGTGACGGCGGGTGGGTGGCATAAAGGTCATGTGATTGGCTTAAAGATGGGCAACGTGACATCACTCACATCAAGGGTTTGGGTTAGTGTTAGGGTGCCTGGCCTCTCCTCACCTCAATGATATAATTTCCCTATTTACTATTACTGAACATCCAAAATATACTATTTAATTCTATGTATATATGCCATATGTGTACATACATATTACACACAGGCACACAAAAATATACATTAATCTACTATATAAACACACACACACACACACAGCTCTTCTAAAATTACACACCTTGAACCTCATTTACTGTGATAGGAAAAACAGGCAGAGCTCAGAAGGGGGAAAAAAATTAATTTTTTTCTACTGGTTCTGCGTACCCGTAGATGCCCATCACTGTTTACAACCATTGAATATTTGTTTTATCATGATATAAACCACTTAGAATCACCTGAAAGATAGATTAGATAGATAGATAGATAGATTAGATAGATAGATAGATAGATTAGATAGATTAGATAGATTAGATAGATTAGATAGATTAGATTAGATAGATAGATTAGATTAGATAGATAGATTAGATAGATAGATAGATAGATTAGATAGATAGATAGATAGATTAGATAGATAGATAGATAGATTAGATAGATAGATTAGATAGATAGATTAGATAGATTAGATAGATTAGATAGATTAGATAGATTGAAAGATAGATAGATAGATTAGATATATTAGATTAGATAGATAGATAGATAGATAGATAGATAGATAGATAGATTTAACAAAGTTGGAAGGGACCCTTGCCTTCTAGTCCAACACTCTGCCCAAGCAGAAGACCTTACAAGACAACTAGACACAAGAACAGTTTTTCCCGGAACACCATCATTCTTCTAAACAAATAATTCCCCCAACACTGTCAAACTTTTTATTAAGTCTGCACTTCTATTTCTGCCTCTATCTAGGATCGAACTCACAACCTCCTGATTGTGAGGCAAGAGGTCCACCTCTAGGCCACAGCAGATAGGTATATAGGTAGATGATACCTTTCTAGCAGTACACTGGCTCGGAAAGAGAGAATATTTACTTACACATAAACTTTTTTTTGATGATAGAAATGGAATAACCTGGGGATAATACTGTACTGAATAATGTCTGTGGATGCTATGGCATGTATATAGCCACTAGATGACGCTTGATCACTGCTAAAAACAAAAATTTTAAAAGGAAGAAATCTTGAGATAGAGAGAGAGAGGGAGCGAGGGAGGGAGAGAGCTCTTGAGAGATTTGGATATATTCTTGCAAAATTTGTTTTGCAATTTTGACCACTTCTCGCATAATTCTTTGATGTTTAATATTTATTGCTTTTCATTGAAGCAAAAGCACATTGAAGATTAAGAAAGCAAATAAAGAATAAGAAAAGAAAATGAACAAAATCAAATAAAAACTTGATATGGAAATGTATATAGGTAAACAGGCAACATTTTTATTCAATATTTCTGTCTAAAATATCTGCTCATACAAAGATTTTTGCTAAAAACAATTGTTAAATGTTCTAAGAAATGATTAGATTTGAATAGTTCTTTTTTATTATAGTTTCAAAAGTCATTACGTTCATTTTAACCTGTTCATTTTCTTATCATTAAATGCCATTAATTCAAAAAATTAAGCTCTTTAATTTTTCAGTGTTTTATACTAGTTAATCTGGCAGCTAAAAAAAGGAAAGTACAGTACTTAATTTTAAGCTGTTAAAAATGGACAACAAATTACATTTTATACAGAAATCTTGCAATGTTTTGATAATTTGTTAATTCAAGTTTTAAAGCTTTTATTTTTTGATACTTGGTACAAAGTGCAACATTGTATAAGTGTATCCACTGCTTTAAAATTTGCAGATCCTTGGAATAGTTTATAACAAATAAATTAACAGGCCTAGAATAAAACTAGTTTTGTTTTAATGACTTCACTGGGAAATTATATATATTTTAATAAAAATGTATATATATACATAAACACACACAGCTGAATGTGTTTTAGTCACTCATTATGAAAATCTAAATCTTGTCGCTTGCTTGCTTACTTACTTACTTACTTACTTACTTACTTACTTACTTACTTACTTACTTACGCCCCGAATCTGCGGAGAGGGGCGGCATACAAATCTAATAAATTAACATCACGCAGTCCTAGGTGCTTGGGAAGCACCGGACTGATGATGAAATACGAAATCCAGCATAGTGATCTCGTTTGCTGTGTTGTATTGACATAATAATAATAATTTATTAGATGATGATGATTATTATCATCATCATTATTATTAATTATTATTTACTTACTTATTTAGGTTTATAGGCCGCCCTTCTCCTCAAGGACTCAGGGTGGCTTACAAGGATAAAATAGACACAGTAACAATAAATACAATTTCAAACATTAAAAATAAATAAAACCCACTATAAAACAATCAGTCATTGATGTTCTCTTCCCCGGACTCCTGAGGCTCCTTGACAGGTGCTATATCAGCCACCTCTCCAAGTTGCTCAGCTAGGAGATGCACCGGGCGGCTCAAGTCCATCAAGGAGCCACAGGAGTCCAGGGAGGAGACTGGCGAGGCACTGCTGGAGCCTGGGCCGCCCTCGGCCAGGCACAAGCAGCAGGAGGGCTGCAGGAAAGCTTCCCTCTCTCATGGACAGGTAATGAGCGAGAATGAGCTCCTTCCGAGCTGCTGTCAAGAAGGACGCGCGTTGTGGGGGTGGGTGGGTATTGGAGGTGCAATCAGAGACCATGCTCCGATCGGCAGGATGTGAGGAAGGCTGAATCCTCATGGCAGTCAATTACTAGGATGGCGGTGGAGCCCCCCCTTCCAGCTAAAAAGAATAATTATAATGCATGGTGCTATAAAAGAGACGGGCTGCCGCTGCGGGTATCATGAACTATGGCTGGGGCGCTTCTGGTACGGGCATCCAGTGCTGTGCTTCAGGTACGAATCTGCGCATGCGCAGGAAGTTAAAGGGTGCATATGTTTGTGTGCGCGCATGCCCTCCTCTTGACCATTCCTGTAGGGCTGCAAATGGCTGCCCTTTACTGCCCAAGACTATAAGTCTCTGTTAGCAAAAACTTCAGAAGAGAAGGATTTAGGGATAGTGATTTCTGACAGTCTCAAAATGGGTGAACAGTGCAGTCAGGCGGTAGGGAAAGCAAGTAGGATGCTTGGCTGCATAGCTAGAGGCATAACAAGCAGGAAGAGGGAGATTATGATCCCGCTATATAGAATGCTGGTGAGACCACATTTGGAATACTGTGTTCAGTTCTGGAGACCTCACCTACAAAAAGATATTGACAAAATTGAACGGGTCCAAAGACGGGCTACCAGAATGGTGGAAGGTCTTAAGCATAAAACGTATCAGGAAAGACTTAATGAACTCAATCTGTATAGTCTGGAGGACAGAAGGGAAAGGGGGGACACGATCGAAACATTTAAATATGTTAAAGGGTTAAATAAGGTTCAGGAGAGAAGTGTTTTCAATAGGAAAGTGAACACAAGAACAAGGGGGCACAATCTGAGGTTAGTTGGGGGAAAGATCAGAAGTAACATGAGAAAATATTGTTTTGTTGAAAGAGTAGTAGATGTTTGGAACAAACTTCCAGCAGACGTGGTTGGTAAATCCACAGTAACTGAATTTAAACATGCCTGGGATAAACATATACCTATCCTAAGATAAAATATAAGAAATAGTATAAGGGCAGACTAGTTGGACTGTGAGGTCTTTTTCAGCCATCAATCTTCTATGTTTCTATGTTTCTAATTCCACCGCCAGCTCAGATATTGCCTTGAGGAGTGCAGGCAGGGCTGTTGTCACTCAGCTGGGAGGCAAGTACGTGAGAAGCAGGCCCACCTGAACCCCTAGATTCAACCTCAGGATCTAGGGTGCAGGGAGCCTGCACTGACTGAAAGTCTTCTGGACTATGATTGCAACTCTTCCACCCCTTCCCTGGTGTTGTGGCTGGTGTAGCACCTGAAACCCGGCTGGGCATATCTCCAAGAGGGGAACTCCCCCCTCTGGTCCCAGCCAGGGCTCAGTCACACATGCCAGGTTGGCCTCCTCATCCCCAAGTAAATTGTGGATGAGGGAGCTTTATTTCCAACTGACCTGGCATTGAGCAGCAACAGCCTGAGCCCAGGGTCCAGACTTCACTTATCACCAGCTATACGGGGTGAGCTTGATGTCTTAGAGGGGCCAGAAAAAATAAATGCTTTAAAGCAGTGAATCCTAGTTCCCCGCGAGCGGCCTATCCCCCGGCTCCCGCCGTATCTGCCTTTCCCAGTGAGAACCGTATGCTCCGGCCCAGAAATAGCCACCTCACCCCCAGGCCTCATTTCTCTTCAGCAGGTCTGCACATACATTCATAGCCATCCACTCCCACCTCACCTCCTCATCCGCCCTTTCAACCCTAGTTAAAATAGATAATACCCCATCATAATTACACTCACTATCTCCCGTAATACATGCATTTACACAATCACCCCCCACCCCAGATCCCTTGATAAAAGAATATAACAAGAGACCTATTAAATCATAATGAGGCATCTGACTGTACAGGTAATTTTGCACAGGAAATTTCACCACTATAATTCTAGTTACTACAATTGCACCAGCATTTGGCTCTAGAAGTTCTTTGCTCCAAGGTCACTAGACTGAACTCACTTTTAAATTGTAAGATAGCTGTGATAGTAACAGCGGTAGCCAGAATCAGATGTCTTTGACTTCCTAGGTTACATTTATAAATTAAAGAGTAATTATGGTAGAGGTTTTAAAAGTGTTTGGATTTGGTGTGTTTACAACTCAGAAGCCTGTAATGGGACTTCACCTACAGAGAGCTGAATCCTGCTAAAATGTATGTCACTACAGGTAATGTAATATCACATAATTTTTAATTTGCATTAATTTTTCACAAAACATGTCATTTGCATCAATGTACCCTTGTATAATTATGTTAGTGACAATGTCATACTAATGGTATAAATTGCTGCAATTATGTACTCTACAATTTAATGAGCATTCTTTAATAATGGACTCCCTCCAATTAATTCATAAAAGCAAACTTTCACTGCACTGTAAATGTATCTCTTCTACTTCTTGCCCTTTCTGAGATTTGTGATGGAAAGCAAGTATCACAAATCTCACACAGTTCTTCCCAGTGCTCTCATTTGTGACCTTGGTGCTCTTTTTGACTCAGATAGGACTGGGTAATGTTGGCCTCTCAGTGCTCTGTTAATGCCTTGTTCATTCCTGCCCACCATTATTGGAGCACTACAGCCTAATGCTTGTTTTAAAAGATGTGAACTATTGGCACTGTATTGCATGATATTCAATCTCTTCCTTATACTGCTTGCAAAACTTAATTGGGCTTTGCATTGGTATAGCATATGTGTCAGATGGATCATTCATACCTTTCATTAGCTTGAATTTTATAGCATAATTAAGAATTTAAAAGATGAGAAGCTTGTGATCTCTGAGGCTGATTATAAGGGGGTGGGACAGAGTGGATTATACGTTGTTGTGATGATGATAACACTATTTTATTTTTTGGAAACAATATGCACCGGTCCTAAATGTGCCAACATCTTCATGGATGAACAAAACTTTCTTAATTCTCACTTCCTATAGCCTTTCAAATTAAGACATTTTCATCACCTAGACCAGGGGTGGGCTACTGCCTGAACAAGGAGGAACGCAGTGGGGTAGCAAAAATGGAGCTCCACCCCAGAGCACCCAATTTGCACTGAAAGATATTGAAAAAAAATGCAGGGCGTCCTGCATAAGCCAAGCCCACAGTGCGGTAGTAAATATTTTGGTAGCCCTTCACTGATCTAGATTGAACTGTACTGAAAACCTCACATCATGTCATCAAGTACATAACCAGGCTTTTTATCTAAGCCCCCTCACTAGGGTAATGAGATACCACAGTAGATGAAATGATGGAAAGGGGGTAATCTTTTTCATTGCATTGGATTCAACACGTTTCCTTTCATTTCCCAAAATGAAAGAAGCAAGAATCAAAACTTCAAGAAACTGGGAACTGATGCAAACTTGTGGTGGTCTGTTAAATCAACCCAACATTTCTCTTTACCAACATTTATTTATTTTTATTTATTTATTTATTTTGTCCAATACACAATGAGAGTTTTAGTGGGTATATACATCACCCTCTAATTTTTTTGGGGGGTGGGCGGAAAAGTATAGTGTCTGAGCGGCAGTCCCTTTGGGACTGGGCGGCACAGAAATAATAAATAAATAAATAAACAAATAAACAAACAAACAAACAAACAAACAAACAAACAAAAAACCCACCCTGTTTTGCCTCAGAGAATTTCAAAATAAAATACTATACTGTGTGTCTATAACAGTGAGCTCATAATAGGGCAACTCTATCAATATCAAAATGCCACTTAAATAGTTGAGCTAGTTTCAAACTAGATTTTGATTTCCTTTCTCTCTTCCTTACTCCCATTCTTTTTCTTTCTCTTTTCCTTCCTCTTTTTTTCTATTTGTTTCTCTCTCTTCCTCTCTCTCTCCTTCCCTCTCACTCTTTCCCTCTTGGCTTCTGGGCAGGTTTGGAAAACTCTGAGTTGATGATGATTTTTAAGTGAGCAATTGCTCACTGCTCAGCTTAAAGGGAACTATGGGTATATATATATTTCAAATTCAGCAAAAAACATGTGACATATATATATATATGTGACATATATATACATAGTAAAATACATGATGAAGGTTATAGAGGAGATACTCAAAGTAAAATATATCTATGAAACAATAGAAAAGAAGATATAGTAATAGAACATATCAATGAAAGACTAGAAGAAGAGATATAGGAAGAGAAGAAAGGTACAGTGATACCTCGTCTTACAAACCCCTCGTCATACAAACTTTTCGAGATACAAACCCGGGGTTTAAGATTTTTTTGCCTCTTCTTACAAACTATTTTCACCTTACAAACCCACTGGGATGCCCCACCTCCAGACTTCCGTTGCCAGTGAAGTGCCCGTTTTTGCACTGGTGGGATTCCCCTAAGGCTCCCCTCCATAGGAAACCCCACCTCCGGACTTCCATGTTTTTGTGATGCTGCCGGGGAATCCCAGCAGGGGAATCCCAGGATCTCAAAAACGGGCGCTTCGCTGGCAACGGAAGTCTGGAGGTGGGGTTTCCCAGCGAGGGGAGCCTCAGTGAAATCGCAGCATCACAAAAACGCAGAGATCCAGAGGTGGGGTTTTGAGGACTTTGGTGTTTTTGCGATGCTGTGTTTTCACTGATGCTCCCTTCACTGGGAAACCCCACCTCTGGACTTCCGTTGCCAGCAAAGCGCTCGTTTTTGCGATGCTGGTATTCCCCTGCTGGTATTTCCCTGCAGCATCGCAAAAACACGGAAGTCCGGAGGTGGGGTTTCCCATGGAGGGGAGCCTCAGGAGAATCCCAGCAGCGCAAAAACGGGTGCTTCGGCTGGCAAAAGGGGTGAATTTTGGGCTTGCACGCATTAATCGCTTTTCCATTGATTTCTATGGGAAACATTGCTTCGTCTTACAAACTTTTCACCTTAAGAACCTCATCCCAGAACCAATTAAGTGTGTAAGACAAGGTATTACTGTATAGGAGATATAGGTGAGCAACAGGACAGGGGACAGAAGGCACTCTGGTGCACTTGTACTCGCCCCTTACTGACCTCTTAGGAATCTGGATAGGTCAACCGTAGATAATCTAAGGGCAAAGTGTTGGGGGTTTGGGGATGACACTATGGAGTCCGGTAATGAGTTCCACGCTTCGACAACTCAGTTACTGAAGTCATATTTTTTACAGTCAGGTTTGGAGCTGTTAATATTAAGTTTAAATCTGTTGTGTCCTCTTGTGTTGTTGTGGTTGAAGCTGAAGTAGTCACTGACAGACAGGACATTGCAGCATATGATCTTGTGGGCAATACTTAGATCTTGTTTAAGGCGTCTTAGTTCTAGGCTTTCTAGGTCCAGGATTGAAAGTCTAGTCTCATAGGGTATTCTATTTTGAATGGAGGAATGAAGGGCTCTTCTGGTGAAGTATCTTTGGACATTTTCAAGGGTCTTAATGTCTGAGATGCGATATGGGTTACAAACAGATGAGCTGTATTCGAGGATGGGTCTGGAAAAAGTTTTGTAAGCTCTTGTAAGCAGTGTGAGCTGGGAATTGGTAATAAACCAAGAGTGTCTTCCAGTAAGGAACCAGTAAGAGCCTCGATGGTGCAGTGGTTGGAGTGCAGTTCTGCTGATCACCGATTGCCAGCAGTTTGGCAGATCAAATCTTAGTAGGCTCAGGGTTGACTCAGCCTTCCATCCTTCCAAGGTTGGTAAAATGAGGACCCAGATTGTTGGGGGCAATATGCTTATTTGCTGTAAACGGCTTAGAGAGGGATGTAAAGCACTGTGAAGCAATATATAAGTCTAAATGCTATTGCTATCCAAAAGCTCCACAGAACTTTACTGTTGCAAAATGTTTGCTTAAAAACATGCTATTCTGCACCTAAGCAAGAAAGAAATGAGATCATATCCTAAACTCAGGAGACATGATTTGAAATCCTTTCTAGGTATGGATTATTGCTAGAATTTAACTCACTACATTCATAAGAGTTTATCACGTTGTAGTAGATCTAACATGCCTGGGCTGCAAACATTTGGAAGATTTGCTAAATGGATTTTTGCAATCCAGTTCTGGTAGCCCCACTTCAGCCATACATCTCCTAAATTATATCTGAAAAGCCATAATTTATATTGAAAGAACAGTTAGGATTATGCCATGTTTGAATTGGCATCAGCGTTTCAAAAGTAATTGAAACCAGAGAAATTGGAGGAGATGAAAATAATATGAGAACCATACAAAGGAAAATAGAAAATAGAAAAAAAATGTATAATTTCGGCTACTGGGAGTTGTTGAGATTGAGCTCCTGAAGTAACTCTTCACAAGGAAGGGACCACAAGAAGACTAACCTTATGGGGTGCTGTGATATAAATGTAATAACTCTGTAATAACTCTGTTATCACTGGTATATACAGTCCATCTTCTCTTAAGTTCTCAGAATTGAGAGATCTGGGTGTTAAACAGAGAAGGGCTACCAAAATCTTCACTACCACACTGTGGGCGTGGCTTATGCAGGACACCCTGCATTTTCTTTCAACATCTTTCAGTGCAAATTAGGTGCTCTGGGGTGGAGTTCCATTTTCGCTACCGCACTGCGTTCCCCTCCATCCAGACAGTAGCCCACCCCTGGTGTTAAATTATATCATGTCCCCATAGATAACATTTGTATATGATTTCCATCATATAAAAGTTGGGCTACTTCAGTGATCGTGAACCTATGGCACATGTGCCACAGGTGGCATGCAGAGCCATATTTGCTGGCACGCGAGCCGTTGGCCTAGCTCAGCTCCAGGGTGCATATGTGGGCCGGCCAGCTAATTTTTTGGCTTACATGGAGGCTCTGGGAGGGTATTTTTGGCTTCCAGAGGGACTCTTGGGGGATGCGGGAGGGCGTTTTTCCCTCCCCAAGCTCCAGGGAAGTCTCTGGAGCCTGGGGTGGGTGAAAAATGGGCCTACTGGGCTGCCCAGAAGTTGGGAAAAAGGCTGTTTTTGGCCTCCAGAGGGCCTCTGAGGTGGCAGAGGAGGCCATTTTCACCCTCACCAGTCATTGAATTATGGGTTTGGGCACTCACGGATGCGCAATAGCACGCACTCACACACTTTTGTCACTTGAGGAAAAAAAGGTTTGCCATCACTGGGCTACTTCATTGACTAGCAGAGAGATGCTCTAGGACTTTTGTGGTTCAGTGTGCTTCCTCACTCTGAGGGGCTTCCATTATGCTACATCTACGCATAGGTGCCATGATAGGGTGCTTTGGCTTTTTTAATCAATATTAAATGAAGACATAGATGTATTTTAAAATAAGGCATAAAAATGTGACGAGTAATAGTTTGTATAAAAAGCTTTTTATAAATACCCTGACATCTCTGTATATCATTCACAGATCTACCAAATGGGTTCAATTCTACAGGCTGAGTTCAACAACCATGTTAAAACAAAATGCAGATCATAGATATTTATCAGTGAAACACCTCAGTGTCTGCCTTGTTTTGTCACAGCCATCAACGTTGGTCTTGATTCAGACCTCATTATATGTCAGTACAAGCCATGGGATTGAATACCAGTCTTGAGTCTTAGTTTTGGGAGGCTCTTGTAGAAAACTTTCCCATCGGACCCAGCTGTTATCTCCTTAATGTCTTTGTGCGCTCCCAATAGAATGGATTCACCTATGGGACTTCTCTGGTCAATGTAGCTATAGTGGCCTTCACCATTGTGTCCCCTCTTGTTGTTGGGGGGGGGGGGGGGTCAGACCTCTCCTTCTGTTCATGAAAGGGAATTGGAAATGTGTATTGTGTAGGATTCTATTGTATTAAATATGGCCTCCCCTTTCCCAGCACCATAGGGAGATTGAATTCCTTTGGAAGCCTGGAGGAGTGTTGTTCCTGAGGCCACCAAGGAAAAAAAAGTGTTTGGGGTGGGGGGAGAGAAGAAGGTCCATACAAAAGCTCCCAGGAGTTCAACATTCCTCTCCTAACCTCTTTAGGGTGGATTGTATCCAGGGTCTTCCCTGGCAGACAAACATTTTCCCAGTATAATATTCTTTCCAGTAGAGTAGGCTGCTTTGTCCTTACAAGATGAGACATGGCCCCATGGTTTGCTACATCGTCTCCTGGGGAATTCATTGTACCATCTCACCCTTTATAGTCCTCTTTACCCACCAGAGGACCCTCTCATCTCCAGTCCTAAAGAATGCATCTCACATAATCTGGTAATGGCTATTTTTGCTGATAAAATGGCCAGGGAAAATATGTAGAAAAACTATTTGAAATAAATCAGAATGTTAGGAGTTGGGGCAGGATCTCTGATGAAACCAAAACTGTTTTCAAATAAAATCAGAGACTATTGTTTTCCTAGAATACAGAGAGATAAGCCAATATCTCTGTGTATTCGAGGTTGGACTAGAAGACCTCCAAGGTATCTTCCAACTCTGTTGTTTTTGTTGTTATCAACAGGATAACACAGCAAACAAGATCACTATGCTGGATTTCATATTTCATCACCAGTCGGGTACTTCCCAAGTACCTAGGAGTGTGTGATGTAGCGGCGAATTATGTGTGCCGATCCCAGTAAAGCGGCCTTCTGCAATTGACAGATGGAGATTTTATTTATTTATTTATTTATTTATTTATTTATTTAATTAATTTATATGCCGCCCCTCTCCGTAGACTCGGGGCGGCTCACAGTAGTGATAGAAACAATGTACAATACAAATCTAATAATACGAAGTTAAAAACCCATAATTTAAAACATGCATACAACACACCGTACATAAATTATATAGGCCTGGGGAAGATATTTCAATTCTCCCATGCCTGATGGCAGAGGTGGGTTTTGAGAAGTTTACGAAAGGCAAGGAGGGTGGGGGCAATTCTGTTCTCTGGAGGGAGTTGGTTCCAGAGGGCCAGGGCCACCACAGAGAAGGCTCTGCCCCTGGGTCCCTCCAAATGACATTGTTTAGTCGACGGGACCCGGAGAAGGCCAACTCTGTGGGACCTAACCGGTCGCTGGGATTCGTGCGGCAGAAGGCGGTCTCGGAGATATTCTGGTCCGATGCCATGAAGGGCTTTATAGGTCATAACCAACACTTTGAATTGTGACCGGAAACTGATCGGCAACCAATGCAGACTGCGGAGTGTTGGTGAAACATGGGCATACTTGGGAAAGCCCATGATTGCTCTCGCAGCTGCATTCTGCACGATCTGAAGTTTCCGAACACTTTTCAGAGGTAGCCCCATGTAGAGAGCATTACAGTAGTCGAGCCTCGAGGTGATGAGGGCATGAGTGACTGTGAGCAGTGAGTCCCGGTCCAGATAGGGCCACAACTGGTGCACCAGGCGAACCTGGGCAAATGTCCCCCTCGCCACAGCTGAAAGATGTTTCTCTAATGTGAGCTGTGGTTCGAGGAGGACACCCAAGTTGTGGACCCTCTCTGAGGGAGTCAGTAATTCCTCCCCCAGGGTAATGGACGGACAGATGGAATTGTCTTTGGGAGGCAAAACCCACAGCCACTCCGTCTTATCAGGGTTGAGTTTGAGTCTGTTAACACCCATCCAGACCCTAACAATTCCGATAGTTTTCAAATGTCCATTGAGATCCTTTGGCACTGCATCCAGCATGCCAAAGATCACTGGGACCACTTATGCCAGAGTCATTGCAGCTTGATTTTTAGATCTTTATATTTCGCAAATTTCTCTAGCTGCTTCTCCTCAATTCTGCTTTCTCCTGGGATCACGATGTCAATGATCCATACTTTCTTTTTCTCCACAATCATGATTTCTGGTGTACAGTATTATGTTTCAAAATTCAGTGAGTCTGAAGTCGGAAGTCCCACAGTAATTATTGCTATTGTTATTGTTATTGTTATTGTTATTGTTAGTGTTAGTGTATGTATCTTTTAACAATGGCCTAATCTATCTATCTATTTGCCAAGTCTGCGGAAAGGGGCAGCATACAAATCTAATAAATCATTATCATTATCATTATCATTATCATTATCATTATCATTATCATTATCATTATCATTATCATTATCATTATCATTATCATTATCATTATCATTATCATTATCATTATCATCATCATCACCATTATTATTATTATTATTATTATTATTATTATTATTATTATTATTATTATTATTATATCACCAGTAGCATTCTTTGACAACTGTTCTATTTTCTCCCCTGGATGATTTCAGTATCCATATTCTTGCCAGATTGCTTAGGCAGGAAATGCAGGATGTTTTAAATACACGCGCATCATCTTCTAATAATTTGATAGACTTTTTTCCCCTCATCACAGAGCATCTGGAAGTATGTAAAAGATTACTTTAGTTCACCAGTGGATTATTCAACAGTCCACTCTGTCAAAAAAAGAAAAAAGGACCACCTTGAAATTCTGTATTTATCTTTGTGCTTTAAGCAAATGTCTGTGTAATTTATATTTTTCTGGCCTGCAGATTTTCAACTCCTTCTATGATGATCCAGGAATCATTCTGCATATGGCAGAGGCTCAGCCCATTGTCACTTTGATCTTTAATCTCAACTAGCAAACCAGAGTGCCTGGGGGGAAGCTTTGAAAGGAAGTCTGTGTAACGCAATAGAACTCCTGCAAATTCAACACAATTGTTAAATCCTTTAGAAACACATTACAAACTGGGCTGGAGAATCTCTTTTAAAGGAGGCTAGCCCACTTATTAGACAGAGATGGATGTAGGTTTTGTCCACATTACAATGTCCACTTTTCTAAAGTTGTGAATGACTGTCAATTATTTGTATAAGAGAAAGTGACACGTTTTGAGCATGGTAGGACTAAGCCTGCAGTCCCAATGTCTGATGAGAGGTCATTTTTGTTTTCTTCTTCTTTCTTGCTAATTGTGGTCAGTTAAATTCTCTCACACCTTTAAATAAAGCAATTCCTAGAACCCCATTCCTAGATGGTTACTAACTCCAATTTCCCCAAATTATACAATTTTCATCCTCACTTCTTTTGGCCATTCCTTGAATATAATAATTAATAATAATAATAATAATAATAATAATAATAATAATAATAATAATAATAATTTATTAGATTTGCATGCCGCCCCTCTCCAAAAACTCAGGGCGGCTCACAACAACCATAAGCAATGTACAAATCCAATGTTTAAAACACAATTTAAAAACCCTTGTAATAAAATAATCACACAACCCAATCAAACCATACATAAACCAAGTAGTTAGGGGAGGTGTCAATTTCCCCATGCCTGGCGGCACAAGTGAGTTTTCAACAAGTTACGAAAGGCAAGGAGGGTGGGGGTAGTTCTGATCTCCGGGGGGAGTTGGTTCCAGAGGGCTGGGGCCGCCACAGAGAAGGCTCTTCCCCTGGGCCCCGGCAGACGACATAGCTTAGTCGATGGGACCCGGGGAAGGCCAACTCTGTGGGACCTAATCAGCCGCTGGGATTCGTGTGGCAGAAGAAGGTCCCGGAGGTTTTCTGGTCCGATGCCATGTAGGGCTTTATAGGTCATAACCAACACTTTGAATTGTGACTTGAAACTGATCGGCGATTTCATATAGGGTAATTTCTTCTACATTTATAGTGTTTTGCTTCAGATTTGTTGACCACTCTCATTTTCTATGGTGCCATTGAATAGTTTAATAGAATAGAACTGCATCAGTAACAACGGTAGAACCTTGCAACTAAATATATTTGTTGATACACAAGTTCACCAATGACCAGACCAACTAATAGAAGATTATGTCTACCGTATCTATTGTTTTTTTAAATATATATAACTTATTCTTGACTCTGATTAAGATGTGTATGTGAGTGTGTGTGTCTATCTCTGTGTGCATATGAGAGTATGGAAGGGGATGAAGACCAGTATATGTTATGCATCAGTATATATACTGCTCAAAAAAAATAAAATAAAGACTCAAATAACACATCCTAGATCTGAATGCATGAAATATTCTCATTGAATACTTTGTTCTGTACAAAGTTGAATGTGCACAACAGCATGTGAAATTGATTGTCAATCAGTATTGCTTCCTGGGTGGACACAGAAGTTTGATTTACTTGGAGTTATATAGTGTTGTTTAAGTGTTCCCTTTATTTTTTTGAGCAGTGTATATTATTATTAAAGCTTATATATTATAAATAATTTTAGTAGTATAGTAAATATTTTTAGTTTAATATAGTAGCAGGTTAATAAGATTAATGTGATGAATGTCAATGATAGTTAAAACCACAGAATTCCCTCTGTAGATCTCCTTTTTTACAGTCTTGGCCCCTTAGCCAATTATTCTACAAATCCTATCTCTACCCCAAGTTTGTCTTATTTATATTCATATATTTACACATAGAGGTGAACATCAGCCTTCACGGTGTATGTGGTCTTCTAAGGTATTGTTTATATGAATTGTATTTTTAGACCACACTATTCCCCAAACATCTGATCGGAAAAGACTCATAGGATTGGCCTTTGCCTTTGTCCTCTACTGTATCTTTGAGTTGTCCATTTTAAATGAAAGTCAAATAAATATTAAACAGAACCCAATTTGTAAACTGGGAATTGCTGGAAAGCTTTTCACACTCCTTGTTTTGACAGCAGACTGTCAGTGAGCCATGTCTGGTTTTCTGGGGCTGCTGTTTCCAAGGCTGGGTTAACTTGGATTTGCCTCTGAGACTTGATGGCATATCTCCTTGAGCTACTAGAGGTGGTGTGAAGACTACCAAGTGCTTCTTGAAATTTTCCCTAAAGGCAGCCTTGCAGCCTCTGTGTGTAAATGTCTTTTGATTTCTAGGAAAGTCAAAGTTCAATCCTGAAGAAGAGTCCAAGTCAAATTAAATAAAAATAAATAAATTAAATTAAATAGTCACAATTATGTCAAGCCATGCACCGATCATCAAACTTGCTATGTGGGGTTATATTTATTGCATTTTCTTCTGATTTCTTGGCTTTTCCTATCTTAGAAAAAGTCTAATTCCAATAACACTCATCCCACCTCTTTATTTCATAATTTGCCTCTTTTCTCTATGCAGACTTCCCTAGGTTCTTTAATATGGTCTAATGTAGAATATAAGTCTGTGGCAAATCAGAGCAAAAGTAAAGAAATATTAAAGAGAAGGTTCTTGCTGTAGTTAATACACAGGACTTAAAAGGATAGAGTTAAAGTTTCTGGAGCAGCATCTCCAACAAGTTAATACTGGCTGAATAGGACTAGAAGAAATAAGAACAAAAACATGTTAACAGTAACTATAATATGTATAATTTTGCCAGCAGAAAAGCCAAAAATTGTGGCAAGTGTTTTTGCTTAGACCTTCATCCCATTGACAAAAAAACCCCAACAACCCCAAAACAAAACATTTCAACATAAATCTCACTCTATTTTATGGCCATGACATAGGATCGGATTCTTATAAAAATTGTTGCATTCAGAAAAACCTTCACATATTAACTAACACATGGAAGTTAAATTAGAATTATTTTGGCTGGCTTTATCTCAATAACATTGTCAGAGTTTGTTGCATAAAAATCAAAACCAGAACTGATTCAGCTGGATTCATTAACTTCTTTATAAACACACACACACACACACACACACACACACACACAAAATACCACAAGTAGATTATTTCTTCAAGAAATCACAAGCAGAAGAGTTAGTTTCATTTCAGCAGAGCAGACAAACACAAAGTGGGAGCGAACCATGCTCAACCTTAAGCTTAAATTTTCAGTTTCTATTATCTGCACAGAGAAGTGGTTAGATCCCATTGTAATTGCTGACCTTGTTAACATGGCTCTCCTAGTTCATGAATATCTTAACAAACATCCATGCTATCTATCTCCTTGTATACTTTTTATTGCTCCAACACTCTGGGGCCCCCATCCCTGGTTATCCTAGAAAAAGATGTGTGAAGTCTATTTCATAATTCCTTATTTTGTCCATCTGTAAATCTGATAACCAGATCCAGAATAAAAATTTTGAATCGCTCAGAACTTAGGAGAACGGACCTTGGGACTACACTTAATGCTGCTAACCATGCTGATATGTAGCCATTTATGAGTATTCTCTGGGTGGGGTCACTTCAACTATGTAATTATGAATTAATCTAACATATATTTGTATTATTAATGATCATATGATAAACAGTCTTTGCCATTTCCTGATCTCTTAAGTCAGTTACTCTTTAAAAAAATGAAATAAGATTATTCTAGCATGACTTGCTTGTTATAAACCCATGCTGGTCCTTGCTAATTGTTCCTTATCCCACTGTTCACCAACATACTGTTTAATAATTTGTTCATGCCAATATGGATGTCAAACTGACAGGTTTTCTATTTCTATTTCTTCTTCTTCTTCTTCTTCTTCTTCTTCTTCTTCTTCTTCTTCTTCTTCTTCTTTTTCTTTTTCTTCTTCTTCCTCCTCCTCCTCCTCATTATTATTATTATTATTATTATTATTATTATTATTATTATTATTAATTAGATTTGTATGCTGCCCCTCTCTGCAGACTCGGGGCGGCTCACAACAGTGATAAAACAATAAACAATAACAAATCTAATATTAAAAGTCTAAAATAACACTTTAACATTAAAAGCCTAAAACCCCCATTATTTAAAAAGCATACACACAAACATACCATACATAAAACTACATAGACAAGGGGAGATGTCTCAGTGCACCACCCTCCCCCCCCCTTTTTGGGTGGTAGTGTTGGAGGAAAATCCACTTTAATTCCCAGCATAGCCAAATTTTGGGGGCTTGTAATCCAAAATATTTGTAAGAGGTCAAATTGGAGAAGAATGGAATAACAGTGTTATAATTTGGGTAGTTGGAGATTTAAAGTGGTTTGTTAATCTCTTCCCTCACATAGGGTTTCAATTAGCATTGCAGATGTACATACTTGCCATCTGAATCTTGACTCAGCTTTCATCTTGTTCCTGCCATACCTCAAGTGTATTGTCATTCTTAAAGAAGTGTTGTATCTGTTTATCTGTTTATTTACCATCTTTCTTTTAAAACAAGTGAAAGATTTCCGGCAGAGATGAGATGAAGGAGCCTGAATCATCTGCTACAGCATCCTTCCTGTCAGCGACTACTTCAGTTTCAACCAAAACAATACAAGTGTGCATGAAAGAAACAAACTCAGAGTTAACCGCTCCAAATTGACTGTAGAAAATATGACTTCAGCAACCGAGTTGTTAATGCATGGAACCCACTACCAGACACTATTGTTTCATCACCAAGCCCCCAAAACTTTACCCTTAGACACTGTTGACCTCATCTAATTCCTAAAGGTCAGTAAGGGGCATGCATAAGTGCACTATCATCTTTTTTCTAGTTTCTCTCTTAGTACAAATATCACGTATATAAACAATGTTATTTCTTTGTATACTACCAATAAGTACTTGACAAAATAAATGTATTTGTATCCTACATTCTGTATTTGCATCCTAAATGTATCCTACATTCCAGAAAACTTTTATTCTTGCTCTCATTTTAGTTTGACAAATTCTAATAAACAAACAAACAAATGGTACATGTATTACTAAAACTGTCCCAGGGTTCTAAAAACTAATGTTTTTTTAATCCTACGTTGGTGCAATTCTACACAGTCAGAAGTAGTGCATTAAAGTCTCACTTAACTTTTCATATTTTTATGAAGGGGCTGAGATTGTTATTTTGCCAAAAAAGTGCAAATGAGGTAGAACTATTTCCCTCATTGTCTACAGATTTATTTATTACACAACACCATATAACACCCAATTTTCATAGGAAACATATAAATGAAAAACTACAAATGTATGCCCAGAATTTCAGAGAATTTGGAAATATATAGGGTGATGTAAATTGGCAGGAGATTTTCCATGAGAAGCAAAGAAATTAACTGGTGTGCTAAGTGTAGTTTTATAGGTCTGTAAGTCGTAGGAATCAGGCAGAGAAGAGACAAAATCCTTGGATGATAAGGTGAATTAGAAAGAGCTAGAGGTAAATACATTCTGGAAAAAAATAAGGGAGCTGTTGGCAGATCTTGTGAAACTTTCAAGCAACACATCCAGTAATGGGTTGCAGTCGGTACGGCTGGGATCAAGGCTCTGGTAGCGGAAATGGAAATGAGCATGTATCTCCATGCCACGACACATGCATGAGCCAGAGTACCTCCGGAACCGCCTACTACTGCACGAATCCCAGCGGCCGAAAAGGTCCCACAGAGTTGGCCTTCTCCGGGCCCCGTTGACTAAACAATGTCATTTGGTGGGACCCAGGGGAAGAGCCTTCTCTGTGGCGGCCCCGGCCCTCTGGAATCAACTTCCCCCGGAGATTAGAACTGCCCCTACCCTCCTTGTCTTTCGTAAATTACTCAAGACTCACTTATACCGCCAGGCATGGGGGAGTTGAGACACCTTTCCCCCAGGTTTCTTTATATTTTGTTTCATGTTTGGTATGAATGTGCTGTTTGGTTTTTAAATATATGATAGGGTTTTATATGCTTCTTTTAATATTAGATTTGTTTTGCTATGATATTTTTTTTATTGTTGTGAGCCGGCCCGAGTCTTCGGAGAGGGGCGGCATACAAATCTAATTAATAATAATAATAATAATAATAATAATAATAATAATAATAATAATAATAATGTGCGCGCTACATGTGCAGCAAGTGAAATCTTGTACAATGATGCACTCGCGCATGAGATTTCACTGATTTTTGGCATTTTTTGCTGGGTTTTGGCATTTTTTTGTTCTGCACATGGGCAGAAGCAAAGAAATCACCGAAAATAGGTGAAATCTCGTGTGCAAGAGTGTCCTCGTACAATATGTCACTTGCTGACCATGTGCAGAAGCTGACTCTAGCTCCAATGGACATGCACGCACCCGTGACAGTCCCAAAGAGTGTACCGGTAGTGGCTGGTAGGTGGAACCCCCGCCTGAATGCATCCCCTCAGTTGGAAAGAAGTGAAATTTTATGAAGTTGTGGGTGCAAGACATGGGGGAGAAAGGAAAGAAACAAATTAGCATGAAAGTGTTGAATGGGAAAAGGAGAGAAAAAAATGGTTAACTTAGAAAAAGTTAACTTAGAAAATGTTGTGGTTGGCTCTGGCCCAGCTCCTGCCCCAGGGAATGTGGAGGTGGAGGCAGGGGAAACATCAACATGTCCTAGGCCTGTTTTGTTGCTGGCAGAGTCAGGGAGTGCAGTTTCCTCGGACAAAGAAGAAGGTGGGGGTGACTTGGAAGAGGGGGGCTTGGTACACAGCCCAGGAAGCCAATCACCATTATCTTCGGTCAATTCGGATAACAAAGTGTTAGACCTATGCAGGCGCAGACTTATGCATCGAAGAGACCAATTGAGGAAATATTACAGGAGATAAGAGAGGCCACCTGTGTTTGGGTGGGGCTCCAGTAATTAGAGCTGCTGATATAAAAAGAAGCGTGCTAGTTTGGCCGTTGTGGAAGATTAACTGATCGCAGTTCTTCAGGATCGTGCTTCGCTGTTTCTGAACTTTGTTTGTGGATTTTTCATGCCTTTGACACCAAAGCAGAGTAAAGTGTGTGTGTGCTTCACTTCGTGGGAAGAAGGAGGGCTGTGACCTTTCTTCACAGCTACTAGCTAAGTACTTAAGGACTGATTAAGGGACTTGTACAGCCTACAAGGTTGTTTTGGGGGAAGAGTGCTCTTTGCAATACAAAAAGGGTGCTTTGTTTCTTTTGAATTTTGTGATAAAGGACATTGTTTTGAAGTTTCAAACGTGTGTGTGTCTGAAATTTGTACCCGTGAATTTTCGGGGGGCTTCTACCAGAGAGCCTGGCAGAACAGAAAAAGGGGCAGCTTTAAGAGATAAAGAGAATATAAGAAGTCAGAGCTTTATAGCGTGAATGATATATCACTGAAAAAGGAAAATAAAAGACAAAACATTCAAGTTAAGGGAAAGGTAGAGGAAGTAAAAGGAAGAAAGGAGAACAGACAGGTTAGGGTTATAATCAGGGGTGGGTTCCTCCCAATTCATGTGAACCGGTAGTGAATCACTGGTGATGTCACAATGAGGTCACCAAACCGGTTCTGTCATTGCCGGTCAATGGGTAGTGCCATCTTTTTTTTAAAAAATAATTTTGTTGGAGGATATTTTCCTGGATTTTTCTTCCCTGCACATCCACAGAAGGTGAGTTTTCAGCACTTCGCATGTGCCGCCATCTTGTTTGGGCTTTTTTAGGAGAGAAATTTTTTGCAAACATTTGGCACTGCAAATATCACCCGAAACATGGTGCAAAGTGGCTCACAAAATGAATGAAGTAAATTGCCTCGCATTCAAGAGAACACGAGTTGCTGCAGGCTGTGAGGTTGCAAGTGCCCAGGGAGGTTGAGGGGGGGGAGAATGCTGCCCAACTGCTCCCTCCCTCCTGGAAATTTTCCAGCTTGTCTGGAGAGCCTTTTTTTATTTAGAAAACCCCCAAAAGATGCAAGATAGGGAGCTGCTGGTAAGATGAGCCTTTCATGCAATGGGCCACAATTTGGAGCATGAGGGCTGCGAGGCACGCATCTTACCCAGAGATTGCCAGTTAGCCAGTCATCTTACAGCGTGGTGGGTCAAAAGAGGGGAAAAAAATGAAGAATTAAGCTTAGTTACAAGGAGAGGAGCTATCGTAGATTCCCAGGAGGGGGACTTTGGCAGGGAAAGAGGACGTCAGAGGAGAAAACGTGACGAATTTTCTAGGGAAGAATTTCTGATTGAGAACAGACGTTGTATCGAGTATATGGAGCGAAGATAAACATTGCCCCAAATAATTTGGGCTGGGAAACATCCTTCCCCCTCATCCCTTTATCTACTGGAGTTGTTCTTTCTTTCTTTCTTTCTTTCTTTCTTTCTTTCTTTCTTCCTTTCTTCCTTTCTTCCTTTCTTCCTGTCTATCTATCTATCTATCTATCTATCCACCCACCCACCTAAGGAGGAGGAAGATGGGAGGGAGGGATGGTCAGCTGGAGCTGGGCACACAGCTTCATTTCGGCTGGTGGAACTGCATTCCACCCTGTCCTGCCTGCTGCCCACACCTAGGGAGGACCAAGACTAAGAGAAGAAGACCAGTGTGGCATGTCAGCTGAGAGTGGACATTGGCTGACATAGAAGCAGGGCAGAAAAAATTCTGGCAGTACCAACAACAAAGAGAAAGAATTTCAAGAGGATTCCAACAGAGCCAAAAGGAGGAGGAGGAGGAGAAACTCTTTATTTTTTATTTTTGGCAAGGCACTTGTGACTTAATGAGGCAGTGGGAAGGGTTGAATTGTTTGAATATGTGTTATGTTTTTGAATGCATTGTGTCTATTGTATTGTGCTTTTAAAGAGCTTTTCTCACAGTGGAAAATTAGAGAAGGAAAGGAAAGAAGGAAAGAAGGACTGGAAAGAAGGAGAAATGAAGAACTACCAATAAGTTGGCAAAGCCAGCTACTGTCAGTAAGGGGCGAGCATAAGTGCACCAGTGTGCCTTCAGTCCCCTGTCCAATTGTCTCTCCTTTATCTCATATACCTTTTCTTCCTTTCATATATCTTCTCCTCTATTTTTATATCTTTTCTTCTAACCTTTTCTTTATATACATTACTACATGTCTATTCTCTTCAATGTGTATTGGGTATTGGACAAAATAAATAAATAAAATAAAAAATAAATACTGTGTTTAGTTGCCACTGTTATTGAAGCTTTTGAAACTGTGTAATATTGTTTGTAGAGTTGAATGTAAATAGAAAAATAAAGCCATTTATAAGCTTTATAGCTTATGTTGCAACTATGGAGGAAGTTACCATCTTTTAGAATTTTCCCTGCTGATGGAAGAGCTGGCAGGGTAGTAGGGATGAAGAGGTCGTACTTTGAGAAAAGGGAGTGGGAAATGTCAGCTTCTCAAACTGAAGACTAGCTATTATTTAAAAACCCACCAGAGCTACCCAGGAGTTATGCATACAATAAAAATAGCATCAAATTGTAATAGCTACTCTGACTAAAGGGCAGCCCACAAACCTATGATTTTCAAAGTTTAAGACAGGGGTCCCCAAACTTGGCAACTTTAAGACTTGTGGACTTCAACTCCCAGAAATCTCACAGGTCTTAAAGTTATGGACTTCAGTGTCCCTTTCGCGGCGAGCTCGGCGGCAAGAGAAGCCGGGGGGGGGCAAGCAAGCCCTAATAAAGGGCACACGCCCCACCCCTCGGCTTTCCCAGCATGCCCGAGCGGCCGCTGATTGCTCAGGGGCGTTCCCGCGCTATCATGGGGAACGCCCCTCAGCTGATGGGGGAGCCGAGTTGGTTCCCGCCATCGGCAATTTTCGGCCAGGCGATATTTCGCCTGGCCTCTCATTTCCCAGAATTCTGGGAACTGAAGTCCATAAGTCGTACAGTTGACAGGTTTGAAGACCTCTGGCTTAGGAGGTGACGGTTTTTAAGCAATTTACAAAAGGCGAGAAGGTTCTCAGCTTTTTTGGAATCAAAGTATCCAATCACAGAAAAGGCATGTCTTTGTTTTTTGGCTTCACCTGCGATTGATTGATTTATTGACAACCCATCTTACCACAAGGTGACTTTGGGTGGCTTATAATATTAAAAAGATAAAATATACAGCCTTGGGGGTCATGAACCAACAACAACAATGGCCAATTGTATGAATGTTTAGTATGCATGTTGGGTAAGTTATTATGTTTATTGGGGTTTTTAATTAATGGTTTTATAATGTAGTTTTATATTTGACTTCTTTTTATTGTCTTGTATTTTATATTGTTGTAAGCTGCCTTTAGTCCTTTGGGATTGGGCGACATAGAAGTCGAATAAAAATAAATAAATAAATAAATAAATAAATAAATAAATAAATAAATATTACAAACTCCATATACAACAATGCAAGCTACTTATTATTATTATTATTATTATTATTATTATTATTATTATTATGTCAATATAACACAGCAAACGAGATCACTATGCTGGATTTCATATTTCATCACCAGTTGGGCACTTCCCAAGCCTTTTGCAATTGACAGATGGAGATTTTGTCAATTCCGATGGTTTTCAAATGTCCACTGAGGTCCCTTGGCACTGCGCCCAGCGTGCCAAGTACCACTGGGACCACTTTCACTGGCTTATGCCAGAGTCGTTGCAGCTCGATTTTTAGATCTTCGTATTTCACTAATTTCTCTAACTGCTTCTCGTCAATTCTGCTGTCCCCTGGGATTGCGATGTCGATGATCCATACTTTCTTTTTCTCCACAATCAGGATGTCTGGTGTGTTATGCTTCAGAATTCAGTCAGTCTGAAGTCGGAAGTCCCACAGTAGTTTGGCTTGCTCATTTTCGACCACTTTTTCGGGCTTATGATCCCACCAGTTCTTTGCCACTGATAAATGGTAGTTCTATTATTATTATTATTATTATTATTATTATTAATTAGATTTGTATGCCGCCCTTCTCTGAAGACTTGGAACGACATACAATACTCAAAATAAATAAAATAAATACTCAACCCTAGAGTAGGATGAGTGGAAGGGAGGTGGGAGTTTGTCAACCACCCCAAAAGGTGAAGCCTCTCATTGAGGCCCCCAGTACCTCAGCAAAGCTTTACAGGGCACAGGGCAGGACAAGCCTTAATAGACATGCTATCGAATAGGCATCCAGGAACTAAATCATATGGTCATAACAATCAACACTTCAAATTGGTCCAGAAGTAAATTGGTAACATTGGTATTAATGTAGCTAAATCTGTTCCCTTCAGTTTGGAGATGGGTTGCACTGCATTTGGACTAACTGAAGCTATCAAGTCAACTCCAAAGGCAATCCCATATATTGCAGTGGTCTAAAGGCATTGTAACAAGGGCATCAATCATTGTAGTCAAGGCTTTCCAACTCATATCTACCAACAGTTCAGACACCAGTCTTAATTGTTAAATGCGAGCTGCATTGGGTACCCGTCGGCAATTCACACTGTGGGCATGGCTTATGCACGACACCCTGCATTTTCTTTCAATATCTTGCAGTGCAAATTGTGTGCTCTGGGTTGGAGCTTCATTTTCGCTACCCCACTGCATTCCCCACCATCCGAACACTAGCCCACCCCTGGGGGTTGGTTATACCTTTAAAGCCCTAAATGGCTCAGGGCCAGATTACTTACAGACCGCCTCCTAACTCGCACTGACCAAAAAGGGCCCACAGAGTTGGTCTCCATGTCCCATCCACCAAACAATGTCAGCTGGCAGGGCTGGGGGAAGGGCCTTGTCTGTGGTGGCTCTGACCCTTTGGAATCAACTGCCTCACTCTACTGGTCTTCCAGAAAGCCATTAAGACCTGGCTTTTCCGGCAGGCCTGGAATTAGGATTGACTGCGTGTATGCATGGTTTTTAGGGTTTTTATGTATTTGATATCACTTGTTTTTACTATTGTCACACTTTTATATTTTTTTACTAACTGTGATTATTGTTAGCCACCCAGAGTCCTGTTTGAGTGGGGCAGCATATAAATATAAACAAACAAACAAACAAACAAACAAACAAACAAACAAACAGTCAGAGCTCACAAATGTCCCTCTGGTAACAGCTTTCACCTGCTACTCCAACAGGAGCCAGAAATTCAGAAAAACTCCCAAATTGCAGAGTTGTTTCATCATGGTTTCAAAATGCATCTGCCACTAATTGGGGAATGTTTTTTTTTATTCTTTGCAGACATCAGAACACCCCATGTACAGGCCAATAGTTGAGTCCATCAAACGTCAACCACTCTGTTCTCTGCTGCAAGTCAATGGCAATTGTCTCATCCCATCCTTCCACTTTTGTATCTAAATGTACACCATTTCCCTCTTTTAGAAAAGAGAACAAATCCTGTTTTTGCAGCTTCATTGTTTTTGCCACCATCTTTGCCATTATAGAAAGATCAGTGACTGAATATAATACCAAAAATTGATCTAACTCTAGAACTCAAAGTATTCTGGATTATAGCCTGGCACCATTACCATTACACTCACCTGGCTGTGATTTCTTACTCAGATCTATTAAAGAACAGTAGTTTCTCTACTTATGAATTTTTCTAGATAAGAACCGGGTGTTCAAGAATTTTTTGCTTCTTTTCAAGAACCATCTTCCACTTACAAACCCGAGCCTCCGAAACTGTAATCAGAAAAGGCAGGGAGAAGCCTCTGTGGGGCCTCTCTAGGAGTGTCCTGGGAGGAAACATGGCCAGAAATGGTGGGGAGAAGCCTCTGTGAATCTCCTGGGAGAAAACAGGGCCGGAAAAGGCAGGGAGAAGCCTCCATGGGTACTCTCTCGAAATCTCCTGGGAGGAAACAGGGCCTCCATCCTCCCTGTGGTTTCCCCAATCGCACACATTATTTCCTTTACATTTATTCCTATGGGAAAAATTGCTTCTTCTTACAAACTTTTCTACTTAAGAACCTGGTCTTGGAACGAATTAAGTTCATAAGTAGAGGTACCACTGTTGTCATTTTATCATACCACTGGCACCATAGGTGATGGGAGACGGGGCAAACTAAATGTCTTTATCTAATGAGGCAACATATCTCCTCCTTTGGGTGGCAAGGCAGTAATTTGTGACAGCCACATCTCGAAGAAGAATGTTCTCCTTAATGAATGAACTGATGACCCAAGGTAGTTCAGAAATTTTCACAATAATAGGAATTTATTACAACTAATCAGCAAGGGGTTCTTTTCACCCATCATTAGAAACTGGACTAGTTCAAAGTCAGACAGTCATGCTAGTTTAACATGGTATAGTTGAAGACATTGTTTTTCCAAAAACATGGCACTCTTTTATTTTATCGTCATGTCTTATTTGGACAGCCATAAAAATGCTAGGAGAGAATCCCGAGGAAGAATTCTGAAGGACACCAAAGCTTGCATACTTCTAATTAGCTGCCTACGTCCATATGTAGAAGGTAGGAAAAGTAAATGTTACTTTTAGGATAAGTTACAGATAGGATAAAACAAGCTTTCAAAAAATCAAGCTGTCTGTCCAATATCTTTGGTGTCAGTCCAGAATCAAAAGTAGTCCCTGATCTATGAAGCTTCAATCCATCAAGAAATGTCCTTTCTGGGTCAGAAGCTCTTTTTTGCAACAGACAGTTCCCAAGTTCAAGGAATGTATCCATCTGCTATATATTAGGATATGAGCTCAGTGAGGGAGAGAGAAAACGGGAATAAGCAGATGTGAATTCTGAAGTTGTCATTTGAAAGAAAAGATGCTAATTAGCCTAACAAACATGAGGCCAAGAGACACATTTGGGAGCCAAATGCCATGCTTGCTTATTTATTTATATATCACATATCTAGATGCCAGATTTCAGTTGACTCATAATGTATAAATCCCTGGACACTGTGGTTTTAAAAAGTTTTAAATTGTAATACATGTGCTGTCCCTAAAAAATGAGATGATGACAAGTTTTTAAAAAATATATGACAAAAAGTCTAGAGCCAGTTCAGTCTACAAAGCCACTTACTCCCTTCTCTCTATTAGAGTGACAGAAAAATAAGAACACTTTCATATGGCCATTTTTATCTTCCAACACGTAAATTCAGTTTAAAGTGCAAACAAAATTGGTCCCAACGTTTTTGAATATTTTCAGACTGATTAGAATGCTATGAGCACTGACGTATTACACGTTTGCCAAGAGTACCAGCCAAAAGGGTTTACACTTTCTGTCCTAAAGCTGAGCACAGAACTGTTAATCAATCACTGCTTGTTTTTTGTCAGCAACTATCTCATCCTGCTCCATCAAGTTTCTGATTAAACAAACATCCATCTCCATTTTCACATAAGCTAAATGCATTTCCTTTGGAGCTGTGATGGCAAGCCTTTGTTGCACAATGGTATCCCAGGGACTGGAAAATGTGGAAAGTTAAAAAGTGCCTGCATGAAAAGATAGATTGTCCCCTGAACTACAAGACAACAAGCAGTTTGTTTGTTTGTTTGTTTGTTCGTTCATTCATTCATTCATTCATTCATTCATTCATTCAATTTTTATGCCGCCCTTCTCCTTAGACTCAGTTACTATTTCTATACTCAATCTGAGTATTGTATTGGCAGTTCTGTGTTAGCAAAAACTTCAGAAGAAAAGGATTTAGGGGTAGTGATTTCTGATAGTGTCAAAATGGGTGAACAGTGTGGTCAGGCGGTAGGGAAAGCAAGTAGAATGCTTGGCTGCGTAGCTAGAGGTATAACAAGCAGGAAGAGGGAGATTGTGATCCCGCTGTATAGAGCACTGTTGAGACCATATTTGGAATACTGTGTTGAGTTCTGGAGACCTCACCTACAAAAAGATATTGATCAAATTGAACCGGTCCAAAGACGAGCTACAAAAATGGTGGAAGGTCTTAAGCATAAAGTTTATCAGGAAAGACTTCATGAACTCAATTTGTATAGTCTGGAGGACAGAAGGGAAAGCGGGGACATGATAGAAACATTTAAATATGTTAAAGGGTTAAATAAGGTTCAGGAAGGAAGTGTTTTTAATAGGAAAGTGAACACAAGAACAAGGGGGCGCAATATGAGGTTAGTTGGGGGAAAGACCAGAAGCAATGTGAGAAAATATTATTTTACTGAAAGAGTAGTAGATGCTTGGAACAAACTTCCAGCAGATGTGGTTGGTAAATCCACAGTAACTGAATTTAAACATGCCTGGGATAAACATATATCCATCCTAAGATAAAATACAGGAAATAGTATAAGGGCAGACTAAATAGACCATGAGGTCTTTTTCTGCCGACAATCTTCTATCTTTAAGATGTGTAGAGGTCAACTCCCAGCATTCTCCAGCTAGCACACGGTCTGAGCAATTCTGGGAATTAAAGTCCATGCATTTTCAAGTGTCTCGTGGCAAGCAATACTGCCATAGATACTGTATCATTGGCATAATGATATATTGAAATTGATCATAATTGCAAATTTGTTAAGGATGCCATGTGATCAGCAAATGTCTGACCTCATATCAATTCTTGTATGATATTTTCATTTGAAAGACCTGTCACTTCTAAACTTATTATTGTTGGGGAAATTGAATACTAACAAGTCTTAGTCTGATTGTGTTTTCCTTGACCACCATTCATAAGACCATTTTAGACAACTCAAACAACACTTGTCAACCAAACCTATAAGAATGTTTGCCCATTGTCACCTATGGTGAATCGTGTTTATTTGATATGCTGTGAAATGAAGCACATTTGTTTGAAAAGAGGGATTGAAAGAGAAAACAAGAGAAAAGTAGGGAGAAGGAGAATGGAATTTAATAAGGGTGTCAGCAGATTTTGACCAGTTCTGGAGAACCAGTAGCGGAAATTTTGTGTAGTTCGGAGAACTGGTAAATGCCACTTCAGACTGGCCCGCCCCATCTATTATCTGCCTCCCTAGTTCCAGCTGATTGGGAGGAAATGGGGATTTTGCAGTAACCTTCCCCTGGAATGGGGTGGGAATGGAGATTCTACAGTATCCTTCCCCTGCCACGCACATCAAGCCTTCCCATGTACATCAAGCCACACCCACAGAATTGGTAAAAAAAAATTTTTTTTTTTGAAACCCACCATTGTATTTAATGTTCATTAAAACTTTTTGAGCATGGCAGGACGGTAGGGAGATAAACAGTAGTGCAAGGAATGTAAGAATTACAAATTATGGGAAGGAGAGAGACAGGCTGGGAGACGTGGCAAATCAAAAGGCCTCTGCATGAAAAGACAGGCTGTCCCCTCAAGTAAAAGATAACAAGAAGTTGCTATTTCAAAACCAGCACTCATAATTTCCACATGCGCAGATCAATGTTCCTGAATGGCTCTGTGGTTGTTTTGGTTGAGTAAGGGCAGTTAGACCAGAGTGAGTGCAGTGCGAAGATCTGCAGGAAAGTTTTGTGATGCTCATCGGACCAACACAGCATAATCTAACAGATTTGCCTAACGATGGTGTGAAGTCATACAATGATTCTTCAGGATCAATTATTTATTATTATTATTATTATTATTATTATTATTATTATTATTATTATTATTATTAATTAGATTTGTATGCTGCCCCTCTCCGAAGACTTGTAGCAGCTCACAACAACAATACACAACACAATCCAATGATTAAAAACAGAACAGTTAAAACCCTTAATTTAAAAACAATCATACATCCCAAACAAACCATACATAAAATGGGATGGTCGAGAGGAATCAATTTCCCCATGCCTGGCGGCAGAGGTGGGTTTTTAGGAGTTTGCGAAAGGCAAAGAGGGCGGGGGCAGTCCTGATGTCCAGGGGGAGCTGATTTCAGAGGGTTGGGGCCACCACAGAGAAGGCTCTTCCCCAGGCTCCCACCAGATGGCATTGTTTTGTCGACGGGACCTGGAGAAGGCCAACTCTGTGGGATCTATTTGGTTGCTGGGATTTGTGTGGCAGAAGGCGGTCCCGAAGGTATTCTGGTCCGATGCCATGAAGGACTTTATAGGTCATAACCAACACTTTGAATTGTGACCGGAAACTGATCGGCAACCAATGCAGACTGCAGAGTGTTGCTGTGACATGGGCATATCTGGGAAAGCCCATGATTGCTCTTGCAGCTGCATTCTGCACGATCTGAAGTTTCTAAACACTCTTCAAAGGTAGCCCCATGTAGAGAGCATTACAGTAGTCGAGCCTCGAGGTGATGAGGGCATGAGTGACTGTGAGCAGTGACTCCTGATCTTTCTCTGTTATCCATTTCTTTGGAATGAACACCCTACAGAGGAGATCGTGCTCATATTTTGTTATTAATTTATTTTAAAAATCATATTTTTGCTCAGGCTTTTAATTTCTAGCTATTCAATCAGATTTCAAATATTCGCCCTGTTAAAAGTTCTTTTGAAATATTTTGATTTTAAATTTGCTTTTTGTAAATCTTTATTGTAACTTTGATTGCACTGTATCTAATGAAATACATAACTATATACAGTGATCCCTTGTTTTTCACGGAGGATGCATTCTAAGACCACCCGCAAAAAATGAATTTCCGCGAAGTAGAGGAAAGATATTTTTTTAATGTATTTAACGAGTATTTGGACTTTTAAAACCCTCCCTGTATTGTTAACAACCCACTGCTGCTGATCGCTGAGAGAGACCGGGTTCTCTCAGTGGTCAGCAGCGGTGGTAGCGGCTTTCCTGTAGTTGGGCGGCGGCGGCCAATCTTCAGAGAATCGAGAAACATCCACGAAGAAGACAAGCGAAGCCTTTCCCCATAACGCGTGGGCTGAAGGAAGCCACCTCTGCAGTTCCCCCCCCCATAAACCGTCCCTGCCCTGGCGTTCTAAGCCATAAGCCCCCTTTGAAAAACAACGTGAAGTAGCGAATCCACAAAAGATGAATCACGAAGTAGCGAGGGATTACTGTATGTGAAAAACTGAAGATGTATTCATGGTAAAATAGGAACAATCTTTTTATCTTATCACTCCACACTCCACTGCTTTAATAGTTTGGTTTCTTGTAATAGCTGACCGCGTGTGAGTAGAGGACAATCAGACATACAGTTTAAGAGAATATAAAGTAAAATAGGGTAAGTTATAACTCTCTCCACATTCTCTTTACTGATGAGATTAAAAATTCCTACTTCTGCTCTATAGCTCAAACGGGTGAGCTCATCTTTAGCAAATGTATAGATATGTTATTCAGGCTTTAATTAGGCACTCTTTTTGTCTACATTGCATTGGGAAAGCAATAAAAAATACATTTGCTTAATAGCAATTTAATAAAGTGCAATCTCTATTTCTTGATTAAAGAAAACTCTTGAGAATGTCCTGGACAGCCAAGAAAACAAACACATGGGTCATTGAATAAATGAACCCAGAGTTCTCACTTGAAGCACTAATATAATCAGGCTCAAATTATCCCAGTTTGAACACATTATCTGAAAATGCATTATCTATGGAAAAGGCTCTAATGCTGCCAAGGCAGAAGGAAATTAAAAAAAAAAGACAACCAACAGGAAGGACAATGTTTTAATGGCAATAGGTGTATTTCTGGGAGACTTGAAAGAACAAATTAGGGACGTGTTCTCATGGAAAAATTCTACATATGTCATTACTAAATGTCAAAAATGACTTGATGGTACACAATCAATTAATAAATTATTTCTTGAATTGAAATTGTGAAGCTTTTGTATTTCAACTAAATAGTGGATCTTGCCTTCTTGTTTTGAATATCCTATAATGTGCAAATGATCTCATTCTCTTCAAGTCATTCTTCCGATGCTATTTCTCCCTAAAAATTAAGTTATTTTTTCCTTAACATTGCTTATGATAATTCTTAAGGGTAATTGTGGCTTCCACATGCTGCCAAGTACAATGTGTTTCAAAGTTATGGTGTGATCAGTTTCACTTGGGGAAAGTGCATGCTTTCTTTTAAAAACAGGAAAAATCAGCTGGACAGCTTTCCCTACACATTGTGAAATTGACCAGAAGGGATTAAGATTAGTTTTCTGATTCAATTGGCTTATAAAATAGACTAGAGAAAAGACAAAGTGCCAAACCAAGAAATGGGATAAGCCTTGCCTCTCTGTTTACTCTGACGTGTTGATGGTCAGGAAAGGATTTCTTTATTTGTTGAAAAATATTATCCAATGGGCAGAATTAAAAGAACAATAGTTCAGGCTGCATGTTTGTAGACAGAAAATTAGACAAAAATCAAGCAGCTAAATCAACAACTGGAGTCTTGAACTGTAGTGTTTTTGTCCAAAATCAGTAGTTCATCCTATTGCAGTATCTCCTATTTTCCTAGTACAGTGGTACCTCTACTTATGAACTGAATTTGTTCCGTTACCAGGGTTTTTTTTTGGGTGGGTGGGTGGGTTAAAAAAATTGTTTATTTTTCCTCCATGCAAACTTTTTTCCCATACATTTCAAAATAGTCAAATTACAATAAAAACAGTAGTTAGTAAATCATATATAATTATCCCCCAAAAAGTTTAATAGTACCAAATGAAATTATTTTCAGTATCATACCCCCCAACCTTGACCTCTAACTTTGTCATCCAGATTGATCTCCTTTAACCTTATTGCAATATTTTCATCTTATTCTTACAAATACAGTTAAGCCGTTGTATTTATTCCCTCTTCTCATGTATTCTAGAAACCCTTGCCAACACTTCCTAAATAAAATTAAAAAGTTTATAAGCTGAGAAAAAAATAATAATAATAAAAAAGAAAAGAAAAAAGAACCGAAAACTATTACTAATAAAGAATTTAAAAATAATCAAACTAGAAAAAGAAAAAGAAAAGAACAAAATCTAATCAATCCATTATTTTAGATAGGCATTTATCATAATATTATAGTCATATAGCATATGACCTGTTATAGAATTAAATCAATACTTCAATACATTCATTATACCTTTTCACCTTACCATTTCTGTATATATTTCAATATTTCCAAGCTTAATTAGTACTAAAAAAGAAGAATTAAAAAAAATTAACATATCAAAACAATTAACTCACACCAGTGTTTTACTATTATAAATGTAAATGTAGCTGTAAATTACCCATATAATTCTATCCTTCTGATACAATTTTATAAATTCATATATCCTTTGCAAAAACAATGCTAATTCAATCTAATTGTATCCTTACATCAATTCATTTTAATATTTAATCAACCATCTTCAAATTTCCATTCCTTTTGCCAAACCCCAGTTGTTTTATATCTAATCTTTCTTATCTTTTTAAATTCAGATACTTTCTTCCTCACTCTCTTTCTGCCAAAAGAAACAATTTTTAGAGATTTCCCATTTTCCATCCCATTGTCTTTCTTATTTTGCCCATTCCAAGGTGTCAGGTCACATCTATTCTTAACAGTGGTGCTTATTTTCATATAATCATAATCAAACATGTGACCCTCTACCCCCCTTTAATCAAACCACCTTCTAAATCATGTATCTTTTGGGATCCATTCTTCCCTTGATTAATCTCATTAAAAAATTCAGTTGGCAGTGTTTCTATATTTGCATCATTATATTGCTGTTGAGGAATCTTTTCCATCTGTTCATAACTCCTCTCTTCTTCCTCCTCTTCATCATTTTCTCTATAGTCTGGGTTAAGCCTTCTAGTTGATAAAACAGTATTAACATTTCTATATTGATCTCTCCAATCAGAAATGTCTTGCATAACATCTTTAAAAAGATCCCTTATTTCTTCCATCTTATCCAAATTGAAAAGACCAATGTATCTCCAATAAAACCGACTGACTGTCTTTTTACTCCTTCCAAATTGAAATGAAGTTCAAATCAGAAATATTTTCTTCTGGTTCCCAGCAAGTTCTCAGCTGCTCTTTATCACTTGTTATGGAAACAGTCTGGTCAACTCCATCATAGTCAGTGAACAAAGAATAACAAACCCAACCAACTGCTACTTCAGCTTTACCAGCAGATGTCCCCAATACAAAATCTCAGAGTAGCCTTCGATTATTTTAACTTCTTTGAAAAAATTTCCAATTTAAATTTCAATAGTCTCCAAAATCAACTTTTAATTCCAAAATTTCAAAAGCAAAGTAGATATATAGTTCATGGGTTTTGATTGATTTTAAAGCCATTTAATGTTGAATAAAAAGCACTTTGATAGTCCGGCTGCTTCCACACTTTGCTCTAACTGAAATTATTATTATTATTTTTTAACAAAAATCGATATCAAGGTTTTTTTCCGGCAAAACTAGCTCACCTTTCCACACAATTCTCTTTTCTCCTCCACCTCCAGCACAAAAACTGGGTTTTCTTCTCCTTCCAGATGACTCCCAAAACTTTGTTTATCTTTTCCAAGCACGTAGTGGCCGAGGCCGTTTCACCCACCGCCGGTCGAGGTCAACTGCCAGCCCACCACGGGGAATGCCATCCTGAAAAACAGCGGGCGGCCAAGCCCTCTTGTCCCTTCAGAGGGGTTCCAGGCCAATTCAAACTGGAATCGGCACCCCCAAGCAGTGGGGATTCGGCATCTCCCCAAAGGAGCTCTAGGGATGCCGCCTTGTTGTGGCACCGACCACGTTCCTCTCTCCATGACCAGGTTCTTAAGTAGAAAAGTTTGTAAAAAGAAGCAACATGTTCCATAGGAATCAACGTAAAAGCAAATAATGTATCGATTGGCGAAACCACAGGGAGGGTGGAGGCCCTGTTTCCTCCCAGGAGATTCCTAGAGAGGCCCTATGGAGGCTTCTCCCCACCTTTTCTGGCCCTGTTTCTTCCCGGGAAATTCCTAGAGAGGCCCAATGGAGGCTTCTCCCCACCTCTTCTGGTCCTGTTTCCTCCCGGGAGATTCCTAGAGAGGCCTCATGGAGGCTTCTCTCTGTCTTTTAGGTTACAGTTTCGGAGGCTCGGGTTTGTAAGTGGAAAATGGTTCTTGAGAAGAGGCAACACCCCCCCCCCCTTGAACACCCAGTTCTTATATAGAAGAATTTGTAAGTAGAGGTGTTCTTAGGTAGAGGTGCCACTGTACTTTATGCGTACAATGCTTCTTGTCTGCCTTCCCAGGAAGACTAGCAAAAATAAAAACAGAAACGACCAGATGAGCTAATTCTACATCATTAAAAGGCTACAGCAACAGAATCTGGAAAGTCTGAAAGTACAAATCTGCTATCATCTTTTTTTAAAAGTTTATTGAGTATATACACATTAAAACAAGACAGTAAATAATCTTTCACATTGGTGCAATATAATACAGTGTCTTCGTTTTACATAGAATGAAGAATAGCTGTTGGTACTATATAACATAGAATTGCTGTTTGATAAGAAAGCTGTCTATTAAGACAACTGGGGGTGGGGATTGTATTTGTCATGTGTTGCATTTTGTTCTGTTTGTATTTGTTATTGTCCTGTTTTTTCTTTCTGTATTTATATGTTTAACTCATGTTTAACCCAAGACACTGTATTAAAAAAATTGACTTAATTTTTCATTTATATCTCGTTACACCAAATATTTTTATTACTTTTGAATATCCTATACGTATACTTTTCTATGTACAGCTTTGTTTCTGCTTTCTCTTTTCCACCCATTTGTAAAATTCATTCCAGATTCCATAATATTTTGTTTCGTCTTTATTTTATAACTCTAATGTTAGCTTATCTAATTCCGCACAATCGTATATATTTTTTATCATTTTTATTTTAATTTATTTATTTTGTCCAATACACAATACACATTGAAGAGAAACATATGTAATAATATAAGTAAAGAAAAGAAAGGAAGATAAGATATAAAAGTATAGGTGAACATATTTGAAAGGAAGAAAAGATAAATGAGATAAGGAGAGACAATTGGACAGGGGACGGAAGGTACATCATGATTCTTTCTGTTGGCGTTTCTTCTCTTTTCCAATTTTGGGCTGATCACTGTGATATGTTGGATAAGATAGTAATGTTTGTTTTTCATTTTTAAATCTACTATGCCTAGCAGGAAGATCTTGGGTTTTAATTTAAGCTTTTGCTTGGTTATTTCAAAAATCCACATATTTATTCTGTTCCATTTTTAATTGTTTTTAAAAATGCCATCATCTTCTTTACATCCAAAGAAGTAGCTTCTCTGCTGAGCCTTTTCCTTTTCCCTTTATGCGCTGCAAGCTATGCCCTATCTTATCTGTTCCCTAGGCAACATCTCTTCACTCCATTTCTTTCTCACATATGGTTATGTTTCTTTATGGGCCTCCTTCCCCTGAAAAAAGCCTTTCCATCTCCTATAGTGAGTGAACAGATACATAGCTTGAAGGTCCCCACTTGGGTATAAATTAGGACCGAACTCTAACTAAAATCATTTTAGTTGACTTATGATATACATTTGAATGAATGAATGCAATTATATTAAAATTATTATTTTAGTTATATTAAAAATGATACCATTTTCATGTCTGTTGAACACATTTGTATTTTTTGTTTTTAAAAAAAGAAATTGGTAAGTTCAAGTAATTACAAGTTGAGGTACTGGAAGTACTACATGTTCATATTGTGCACTACATGTCATAGTAGCTTCCAATTAGTTTCACATACTAATTGTGTTCTGTAGGATTCATTTGGTTTTATAATTGATCGTATGTTCTGAATTATGTAGCTATGGTTTCTACATTAATCAAAGCACTATAAGAGTGTGCTTTTATGTTCGCAGAATATTCAACAGAACAAGATTGGAAGGACTCTTATTTTTCAGAAATTATGTAACATTCTCAAGAGTTTATATAATTTTGTATATTTATATATGTATTTAATTGCTGGGAGTTTGTATTGGAGAACCATTTAGAAATTTGAGTTATCATTCAATTGTATCTGTCTGTCTGTCTGTCTGTCTGTCTGTCTCTCTCTCTCTCTCTCTATCATTGTCTGTCTGTCTGTCTGTCTGTCTGTCTGTCTGTCTGCCTGCCTGCCTGCCTGCCTACCTACCTACCTACCTACCTACCTACCTACCTACCTACCTACCTACCTACCTACCTATCTATCTATCTATCTATCTATCTATCTATCTATCTATCTATCTATCTATCTGACTTCTATGCCGCCCAATCCCAATGGGATTATACAAAGTAAATTTGGTAGAATATGACATACGCATCAGCAATGTTCCCTCTAATTTTTTTTTGGTGTGGGCGGAAAAGTATAGTGTCTGAGCGGCAGTCCCTTTGGGACTGGGCGGCATAGAAGTATAAACAAACAAACAAACAAACAAACAAACAAACAAATAAATAAATTCCCTTCTTTTTTATTAAAAGATATTAATAAAACAAAACCAAAATCTATTACTATTATTACTATCTTCTCCTCTTTTCCATCCCTGTCTCCTCCCCCCTTGTGTGTATGTGTGTGTGTGTGTGAACTCTTGAACCATTTCCAATAACAGGTGAGCTATTGGAAATGGTTCAAGAGTTCACACACACACACACACACACACACACACACACACACACACACAAACGGCTGGGTTTTTTCCCCTCTGTTATTATTTGGGTGCTTTTTACCATATGCTTTATATCAAGAGTCATTTCTCTCTCTTTCTCTCTCTTTCTCTCTCCCCCTATTGCTCTCTCTATCTTTTTCTCACTTTCTCCCTCTCTTTCTATCTCTCTCCCCCTCTTGCTCTCTCTCTTTCTCTCTTGCTTTCTCTCTCTCTCTCTCCCTCTTTCTTTCTATCTCTCTTGCTTTCTTTCTCTTCTCTCTCTTGCTATCTCTCTTCCCCCTTTCTCTCTCTCTCTCTTTCTCACTTACTTTCTCTCTCCCTCTCTCTGTCAGCGAGGGGGCTGTGAGAGCGCTTTCTCCGAGAGCTTTGGGAACGCCTTCCCTGCCTCTACTGCAGCCCCCTTGCTGAAAGCTCTGGACAAAAGCGCTCCTAGCAAAGGGGCTGCGAGAGGGGCACGGCGGGCATTCCTGAAGCGCGTGGAGAAAACCCTCTCTCGCAGCTCCCTGGCTGGGAGCGCAGAAGTGGAGAACCCTCTCTCGCAGCCCCCGCCATGGGAGAAGTCGTGCCCCAAGGCAGGAGGCAGCGGAGGAGCAGAGGGGGCGGATCGGGCGGGCGGGGGCAGCGCCGAGAGGCCAAGGGCGTGAGGGGGCCGGAGGCACCGTGGGGAGGCAGGGGCGGCCACGGCTCCCTTCCCTTCTACTGCCGGTGCCTCCCCGCCCCCCCCGGGCTGGCAGGGGGGTGGGGAGCACGTGCCCATGGAAAAAGGTGTGTGTGTGGTATTTTGGGGTGCGCGCGTGCGCACGCGCGCAGCTTACGGGGAGTGCTGCGCATCAGTAGTGGGTTCTAAAATCCTTTACTACTGGTGCATGTGTGCATATACAGAAATGCTCCAGGTTGGTGGGCAGAGCCTCCCACCACGGGTACTTACCGGTTCTAACACACTGCTGATGCACATGTTAAAAACTTTACCTTGGTGTCATGTTATAACAGGTAAGTATTATGGATTTTGTCTCTTCTGCACTCACTCACATAAAATAAAATTGTTTCATGATTTAATTTGGAGAAACTTAGTTATTCAAAGTTCATTGAATGCTTCTAAATGCATATATGCATTTCTGTATACTATAACTTTTGCAGACTCTCATTTTTATACTCAGTCTTTCACTGTCTGGCCTCTGTGGAATTTATTCCATAGAATTATGTTACCCTGCAAGAACAATTTTTTTTATTATATACTTTACAATAACAGTGCCCACATTATGGGGAAAGTATGACATTCATAGCTTGACTCTATTTGTCTGCTTTCCAGACTGAATTATTAATGATCCAAAGTCAATAGAAGGTAGAGAGACATTCAATACTAAAGTCCGAAAGCAGAGCCAGATTTCCGATTTCAGTCTGAGCCCAAGATAAGCCAATTTTTTTTAATAGCAGCTGAGATTCAAAAGGCAAGGCTAAAAGGAAAGAATTAAGGTTTTCAGGAAAACTGCCTGGTTTGGAGACAAAGCATAGTGTATATAGACTCTTAGGCAATTACAGTAATTTCCCCAACATTGTATAGTACTTTATCAAGCGTCTCATCTTTCTTATGCATTCTTTACTTCTTTACTATCAAATTTAGTAACCAAACTTCAACTCCACATTCATGCGAAAGGTACACTAAATTTTAAATTCCCATAACATAAAATTGCCCCAATTTTGGCTTTTGTCACCTTTATAATTGTTTCACTCAGAATTCAGCTAATTTCTTAGACATATTGATTGTACCTAATAAATTAATCCAATGTATTTTTTTCATTCTCATTTTTACAACAAAAAAGATTAGATTAGTTTAGATTAGATTTATTGGATTTATATGCTGTCCCTATCCGTAGACTCGGGGCAGCTCACAACAATGGTAAAAAACAATACATAGTAACAAATCTAATATTTAGCAATCTAAATTACAGTTTTAGGTTAAAAAATCCAAAAGAAACCCCAATATATAAAAAACAAGCACATAGTTGAATCATACACAGAAACTACATGGGCAAGGGGGAGATGTTTCAATTCCCCCATGCCTGACGGCAGAGGTGGGTTTTAAAGAGTTTCTGAAAGGCAAGGAGGGTGGGGGCAATCCTAATCTCTGGGGGGAGCTGGTTCCAGAGGGTCGGAGCCACCACAGAGAAGGCTCTTCCCTTGGGTCCCGCCAGACGACATTGTTTAATCGACGGGACCCAGAGAAGGCCCACTCTGTGGGACCTAACCGGTCACTGGGATTCGTGCAGCAGAAGATTAGTCCCCCCCCCATCCAGATCTTTTTTTAATCCACCAAGCATCCTTTTCCACCTTTCTCATTAGTGTAGCTAAATGCATTTCTATTGTAACTTGCAACACAATACTTTTCATCTTTTCCCCTCTTTTCACGTTGTCTTTTCTTGCATCTACTTTCCATGAATTATGTTGGAAAATTCATCTATCTTCTAGTGCATTTTTATACAGGACTCAAACTTATTTTTCCTGTAGTCCTTCTACTTTTTTTTTGGTTTCTTTTAATTATTTCTTTTTCTTCATTTCCCCCCAAGATCCATTATTTTCTGCACAAAAAAAGTGGTTTGTTCCACATTTAGAACCTCCGATCATCCTGAACTAATTATCTCAGTCTTTCACCATAAGCAGTCAAATTGATCATGCCCTTAGAGTTTTATTCAAAATGCAAATGCTTCATAAAATTCAGTGATGTGTTTCATTTTTGTTGACGATTTTATCAATGTTTTTAATTTGATTCTACACATAATTGTAGAATTTTAAGAGGACGCCATTCCAATCAAAACAAAATTTTTTTTTTTGACAGGCAGTGTATGAATACAGTTTAAACCATGTATTTTAAGTAGACGTTTTTGTTGTTGTTTTGAGCATGAATTCGTGAATTCTTATTTCTCTTTGTTTCATTAATGTAGAAGATATACGGTAATTTCACAATAATCACCACCAGTAGGAAGATCTTGGATATGGACATCTGCTGGCATCATGTTGTTCTTTATTTAGATCTTTTGCAAAATGCTTTTTAGAAATGTGGACAAAGTATAGGCTAAATTAGTGGCCATGGTACGATCTGTGTCATATCCAGCATTCCCTGCCAGTAATAGGAACAGCACTGGTATCGTTCTGTCGGGCTCTCTGGTAGACTCCTCCCAAAAATTCACAGGTACAAATTTCAGACACAGACACGTTTGAAAATTCAAAACAATGTTCTTTATAATGAAAATTCACTTAAACTAAGCCCTCTTATGGTATAGCAAAGAGCCCTGGTCTCCAAACAAACTGGTAATTTGTACAAGTCTCGTATCAGTTCTGCGATACTTAGCTTGCAGCTGTGAGGCAATTCACAGTCCTTCTTCTTTCACAAAGTGAAACACACTTTGCTCTGGTTTAGTTTCAAAGCGGGGATAATCAGCACACAAAAGGTCAAAGTCAGTAAAGCAGTCATGAAACACAACGATCAGATAATCCTCCACAATGGCCAAACCCACAGGCTGCTATTTATAGCAGCCTCACTAATTACCACAGCCCCACCCAGCCACAGGTGGCCTCATTTTCTTTTATAATAATCTCTCAGTTGTTGTTGCCTATGCATCGCTCTCCGCATGCGTGGCTGTATCATTAACTCTTGTTCTGAATCCAAGGAGGAGCTAGATAATTGATCTCCTTCTGAGCTGTCTGCCACACTCTCCTCCTCCCTGTCACTCATGTCAGAGGAGCCTTCATCAGCAGATTCCACCGGGGGCAAAACAGGCCTGCAGCATGTGGATGTCTCCCCCACATCCACAGTCCTTGGGGCAGGAGCTGGGCCAAAGCTAACCACAACAGGTATGACACCTTTTGGTCAGCTTGTTGCAAACAAAATCAAAGTTCACTTTTACCCTAAGAACCTGATCCCACAAGAATCACAATAAGGTTCAGGAGGGAAGTGTTTTTAATAGGAAAGTGAACACATGAAGAAGGGGGCTCAATCTGAGGTTAGTAGGCCGGAGAGAAGAAATCATTATAATAATATTTTAATTTTCATTGTTGTACACAGTTGACAAACCCTGACCATCTTGAATTGGGATCAGATACCATTTTAACTTCCTGCTATATAAGAAAGCTGCTAAGAAGAATAGGGATGACATTGTGAAGAAAACTAACAAGCAATCAAATAAACAACAGGTATTCTATTGAGCTACATTCCCAGATTCCACATTATTGCAAGCTAATCTCTACTAGGAACAAAAGTAAAGAGAATGTAGAGTTCAGCATCCAAGCATGGAATCATCTGCATGAAATTCTCTGGCAAATCCTGCAGTGATAAAAGAAACATGTAAAACATCAAAACATCACATGGTCAGATCCTTTGGAGCTTATTCAGCATAGTTACAGGTGTGTTTATTTTAAGAATATAATAAGCAAGTCACATAATGCTTTAGAATAATGAGTAAATTTGAGTCTAAAACTGGAATCGTACGCATACGTATTAGACATTCAACCGAACTGCATGAGGTTTACTTTTTAATAGTTAAGTGGGGCTTTTAGAATTTCAACCTCCCTCCCCTTCTTTTTTTGTTCTGAAAATGGTCCTGGCTGAGATGTTGAAAGCTTCTTCTGCCATCAAGCCATTTTAAGTATGAAATTCCCGAATCAGATTGCGCTATCAAACCCAATGCTCCCTTTTTCCCTAGGATTCTAGAATTCAACTTCTAATACCAAAAAAAGTTGAGTAACTGAAATAAGATCTTAAACCTGTTTCTTAAAAAAACCCCAGAATTACTCGTCCAAACCCTGCTCGAGAAGAAATCCTATACCCGTGATGGCGAACCTATGGCACACGTGCCACAGGTGCCATGTGGAGTCATATCAGAGGGCACATGAGACTTTGCCATGTTTCAGTTACAATGTGTGTGCATGCGCTGGCCAGCTGATGTTTGGTTTTGAGAAAGGCCGTTTTGTCTTCCGGATGCTTCAGTTGTCCTGTATATTCACCTACCAGACTTCAGAAAGGCCTGTGCACAGTAATGGGCAGCCAAATTTTTTTACTGCCACACGGTGGGTGTGGTTTACTTTGTGGGTGTGGCTTAATGGTCATGTGACTGGGTAGGAGTGGCTTGCCAGCCATGTGATCAGGTGGGAGTGGCTTGAACGATCATCATTGTTCAAATGAACTGTTAAATCCTTGAGTTACAACCTTACCAGTGTTGCTCACTGGGATGACAATTTGCTTCGCGTTTCCTGCGGTCTCCTTCCTGGGTCGCCCCCCCTGCCTCATGCTGGGTAGCTAGGCGAACGGGTGCTGCCAGAAGTGTAAATGCTGCCAGTGCTGCTTCTACCCATGCCTTCTGCTTGCACCTCAGATGGGAGGTGGCTGTGTGAGGCTGGAGGGGAGCCAGGCAGGAGAGAGGGAAGCTTGTCCGAGGCCAGGAAGGAGGAAAGAGGAAAAAAGCAAGGAGTGCAGATGCAGCAGCAGGGAAAAAATGGAGAGCCGAGCCGAGACCAGTAATCCAGGAAGTGACAGCTGCCGATCAGCTGGAGCTACGCACACATCTTCATTACCGCCGGTGGAACTGTGTTCCACCCCATCCTGCCTGCTGCCTACCCATGCCTGTGCACATGCCTGTGTGTGTGTGTGGGGCACATGCACACATGCTAGCACACCCACAAACACCCCTTTTGTCATGTGAACTAAAAGAGGTTCACCATCACTGCCCTATGCTATCACAGACAAGTGATAATTATAGAGAATCAGAGCAGGCCCAGTGGTGAAATCCAATTTTATTTTACTATAACTCTGTGGGCATAGCTTGCTGGGTGTGGCAGAGGAAGGATACTGCAAAATCTCCATTCCCAGGGGAAAGTTATTGCAAAATCTCCATTCTTACTCAATGTGGGGCCAGCCAGAGGTGGTATTTGCTGGTTCTCCAAACTACTCAAAATTTCTGCTAGTGGTTCTCCAGAACCTGTCAGAACCTGCTGGATTTCACCCCTGAGCAGGCCTAGTAGATTTAAACCTATCTACAGAGCATGCTGTCCATCTGCCATAACTATCAGGATGAGTAGCTCATTAGCCAGTTGGTGATTTGGAGAATTTTTACTTCAGTGAGCTTAGACTGGGCAGCCCCCTATATAATAATAATAATAATAATAATAATAATAATAATAATAATAATAATAGTAATAGTAATAGTAATAGTAATAGTAATAGTAATAGTAATAGTAATAGTAATAATAATAATATTTATTAGATTTGTATGCTGCCCCTCTCCGAAGACTATATGCTTTCTTGTATCCAGAAATGAATCTTATTCATTATTATTATTGTTATTATTATTATTATTATTATTAATAATTAGATTTGTATGCCGCCCCTCTCCGTAGACTCGGGGCGGCTCACAACAATAACAAAGACAATGTAAGAACAAATCTAATAATTTAAAAAACACTAAAAACCCCATTATTAAAAGCAAGTATACACACAAACATACCATGTATAAACTGTATAGGCCCGGGGGAGATGTCTCAGTTCCCCCATGCCTGACGGCAGAGATGGCTCTTAAGAACTTTACGAAAGGCAAGGAGGGTGGGGGCAGTTCTGATCTCTGGGGGGAGCTGGTTCCAGAGGGTCGGGGCCGCCACAGAGAAGGCTCTTCTCCTGGGTCCCGCCAAACGACATTGTTTAGTCGACGGGACCCGGAGAAGGCCAACTCTGTGGGATTTGTGCGGCAGAAGGCAGTCCTGGAGATATTCTGATCCGATGCCATGTAGGGCTTTATAGGTCATAACCAACACTTTGAATTGTGACCGAGCAATAGATTATACTGAGTGATGTACTAGAGTTACACCTTTTCGCAGCAACAGAGGTAGCCTTTGGCCGATCTGGTAGAGTTTTGATGACCTTTCACCACCAAGCTTGTTGATATGTCAGTCTTATTTTGTCTCCTCTGAATTTTGATATATCTATTGCTCAGTCTGGATTGGTAAGGCCATGGCCTGTCTCCAAGAAAGTCTATTACATATTCTTGAGTTTTCAGGGTGGTTGTCCTTCTTTAGTCCATCTGCTCTTTTTAAATATATCATCTTGTTCTCAACCTGTTTCTTATTTGAGTAAACCCAACTGCACCATTAATTGCATAAACAATTTGTATAACCTTGTTTATAACAAGATATAAACAATCTTAGTCTATACATTTTTACGCTTCACTAAAGCCTGAACCAATGTTCATCATCTTCCATATTCCTCCAAATGCAAAGCCAAAATCAATACAAAATTTCAATAATGCCTTTAAACAATAGTTTACACATGCAAATTACCCCTTGTATAACAATAGAGTTTATTCCCTCAGTAGAATATATCCTCATTGCTCTGTCGGGCAAACTGTTTGTCCGATACACTGGATTACAAATTTGCAAAAGCCATTTGTTTGTACTAACCCAGGCTGCACATAGTAACATCTGTATAGACTCTATAGAGAAAGGCCTAAATCGGCAAGATGCATATGCAACATTTTAATTGAACCCTTTGTTCATGTGACATTGATGTACAAAAGGAGCAGGTTTTGAGTGTGATGCTGCAACCATCATGTTCTGTCTGAGTCACTCCGGAAGCTATGACCAACCCAAAAAAGATAAGCCAGACACACCGGTAGAATCCAAACACAGTTTTATAATGGTAAAGAGAAAAGAAGCCAACAAAAAATGTCCTTACAAATCAGGAAAACACTGGAACTCCAAATGGATACATGAAGGCAATTGTTCATACAGAAACACAGGATCCTTGATGCCAAGACGAGGCTGAAGATAACAGACATACACCTCCCACGGGTCTTCAAGACTGCTGGGCCATGAGCCAGGAACAGAAACGCTGAGAGACAATGCAGATTTCAGCAATCCACTCTGATAACACTCCACACTGCTGAAAGAGTTTGCCTGCCTTATAAACCCTTCCCTGCTAATGAGGACCACACCCCTCCCTGGTGTTCCTCATTCAGCGGTGATAATATTTCTTCAATTGATCCCTCCTTTGATCTATACGTCTCTGTCGCATACTAATGATAGCTTTTGCTTCGTCATCTAATGACTCCAGAGACTCCAAGCTACTGGCTTGAGAGAGCCCCTCCCCAGGGCTCCCAGGCCGTTCTTCCTCGTCACTTTCCTCTTCGCTCTCATCCTCCCCCGGGCATGGAGCCAGCAGAGACGCAGCTGGTCTTTCATCTGACTCAGGCTGAACCACAACACATCAATTTGCCTTTTTTGATATCATCCTGCAGGCTATGCAATTAGGTTTCAGTTCAATATGTTATGTGAACATGATTTAATTCAGAAAACCATGATTATTCCAATTGCAAGTAACCATATCATACAAATATTTGATAAGTTTCCAAGGGAGATCCATAATGAAATCTGTATTTCCAATTGGATTTCTCCTGTTCTAGCTCAATGTCTTCACAGTACAGTATCATACTGCACATTTATTGCTAAATATAAAAACATGATAGTTGATCATGAATAGAGGCAGGATAGATTTTTGAGAGAGAGGATGCCTTTTTAGCAAGGGATCATCATATAAAATTCTTGTACCAGAATTTGGACAGAAATTTTAGGAAGAGTTTGTGTTGGTTAGGCTAGTGCACAGGGAGAAAAACTGAAACACTGGATGCCAAAAAACAGATAATCTGAAATATTGAAAAGTTGTTCTAGTTTGTTCCACAAATGAAAACCAGCAAGCTTTATTTCTACCTATTTACATGCCAAAAAACTGTACCTGTGCAGGCCATTGTAAGCTTAAAGCAATAGCACTTAGACTTTACACTGCTTTACAGCCCTCTCTAAGTAGCTTACAGAGTCAGCAATCTGTGTCCTCATTTTACCCACCTCAAAAGGATGAAAGTCTGAGTCAACCTTGAGCTGGGTAAGATTTGAAATGTCAAATTGCAATCAGCTGGCAGTCAGTAGAAGTAGCCTGCAGTACTGTATTCTAACCACTGTGCCACCTTGGTTCATTGGCTTGGGAATTTATCTATCTATCTATCTATCTATCTATCTATCTATCTATCTATCTATCTATCCCTCCATCCCTCCATCCCTCCATCCCTCCATCCCTCCATCCCTCCATCCCTCCATCCCTCCATCCCTCCATCCCTCCATCCCTCCATCCCTCCATCCCTCCATCCCTCCATCCCTCCATCCCTCCATCCCTCCATCCCTCCATCCCTCCATCCCTCCATCCCTCCATCCCTCCATCCCTCCATCCCTCCATCCATCCATCCATCCATCCATCCATCCATCCATCCATCCATCCATCCATCCATCCATCTATCTATCTATCTATCTATCTATCTATCTATCTATTTTTTTTACTTCTATGCCACCCAATCTCGAAGGACACAGGGCAGCTTACAACAGTATAAAATACAAAGCAATAAAAAGAAGTCAAATATAAAACTAAGTTATAAAACCATTAATTAAAATCCTAATAACATAATAACTAACCCAACATGTATACTAAGCATTCATACAATCTGGCCATTGTTGTTGTTGGTTCATGGCCCCCAGGCCTATCGGCAAAGCCAGGTCTTTGTGGCCTTACAGAAGGGCAATAGGGTGGGAGCAGTACAGACATCAGGGGGGAGTTGATTCCATAGAGCCGGGGTGGCAACAGAGAAGGCCCTCCCTCACGGTCCCACCAGCCTCCATTGCTTGGCTGATGGGACCGGGAGGAGGCCAACTCTGTGTGCTCTTATAGGTCTCTGGAAGGTATGTGGCAAGAGACGGGATCATAACATAGAGCCAGAGAGAGGAATGGCTTTAGCTCTTTACAGTTATCATTGCTCTTGGAATCAGGCCATCTCAATCCTGCTGTTTGGAAAAGGAGAGAATCTCCCGTTGGCATAAGAGACATGGACTTCTACTGCAGCTAGAGGGTTGAATAGGGCTCATTAAAATCGTCTCTCTATTTTGGCAGAGTTTCAGTCTATATTCTACAGACATGCTAGTTAGAAAAACCAGTCCACAGCAATTTATCATAAAACAAAATATCAACCATAGCAACACACCAATTATTGGATTGTTTTTAAACCACAAAGCCCATTTGAAAATCCATAAACACCAACAATATCCAAATAATATATCTCTGTGTAGCTTTAAATTTTCAAACCCCATCAGCCATTACAGTAATAAAAAAAATTCTAAAGATTAAACATAGGCATTTAGCAAAGGAGGGAAGGAAAGATCTGCCCTTCAAAGGAAAAAAAAAGTTTCATAGACCTGGTGCAGAGGTGGATTTCAGCAGGCTCTGATCAGCTCTGGAGAACCAGTAGTGGAAATTATCACTGCTATTTCAACCAGTATGGAAATACCACATCGGGTTGGCCCCGCCCCATCTATTCTCTGCTTCCTGAGTCCCAGCTGATCAAGAGGAAATAGGGATTTTGCAGTAACTTTCCCCTGCCATGCTCACCAAGCCACACCAGACCCACAGAACTGGTAGAATTTTGGGGGGGAATTCCACCACTGCCCTGGTGCTATAACTGAGGAACCCCCTTTCTGATCTCAGACAATCTGCCTTTTGACTTGGCACTTGCAAGAAGTTCATCAAAGACAATTGTCCTTCTGCTTTATAATGTATGAAAATAACCACTCCTTCAGGGAGTTAGAGACTGAGCCATTTAGAAATTTCCATGCTCCAGCAAGCATCCTGAATTTAATCTGAAAATTGATGGGCAACGCATGTAGTTTTGTGAGGATAGATGTTATAGGCTTCTGATGATTACTTAATTCTAATCCAAAACCTGGCTGCCACATTACATACCCACTGCAGTTTTCAAGTTTCCTTCTTTTAAGGGCATCAGAGTGCATTATAATAAACTGATTACAAACTATTTTATGAATAAGAGTAGCCAAATCAGAGTTTTCCAAGAAAGGCTGGAGATAGCTGAAAGATCCTGGCACTAATTCAGTGGTTCTTAACCAAAGGGGTTCTATCAAACCCTAGGGGTTTGGTGAGTTGGTCTCAGGGGTTCGGCGGAGCCTCCGCCACGGAGGTCAAGACACACCCGACTCATTATGTAAACTCAAAAACAACAGCAGAAGTCACACTGATTTGCGGGTATGCAATTTGTTGTGAGTTCATGCACTGTGTTGGTTTTGTTCTTTGATCAAGTTGATGTTCATGCACAGTTCATTTTGTGTACCAGTAAAAAAACATATACCTATGTCTTGAATTTGGAAAAAAATCATATTTGATTTATCACTAAAGGTTCGGTGAATGTGCATATGAAACTAGTGGGTTCGATACCTCAAACAAGGTTAAGAACCACTGCACTAATTATATTTGTGAAGGTCTACACCATCGGTCTTCAAACTTGGCAACCTTAAGACTTGTGGACTTCAACTCCCAGAATTCTCCAGCCAGCGTAGTTGCCAAGTTTGAAGACTATGGTCTACACTCAGTGAAGGGCTACCACAATTTTTACTACCACACTGTGGGCGTGGCTTATGCATTTTCTTTCAACATCTTTCAGTGCAAATTGGATGCTCTGGGGTGGAGCTCCATTTTCACTACCCCACTGCGTTCACCCCACCATCTGGGCAGTAGCCCACCCCGTCTACACTATGAAACAATTTGCCTTGAGAATTGTCCATGCCGTTTACATTTTTATGTTCTCAGGGGTTTTTTTTTAGTGGTTTAATTGTTAGATTTTTATATGTGGTTAGATGTTTACACACCATGGCGAATGGCAAAATAGTTAGCATATCATATTATATATATCAAGATCCAAGCCAATAATTAAAATCCAGCTCCTCCTCCAACTGTAAAAACGGGCAGATTTCATTGCCTTACCCTTACAAGCATATTTTATTGTCTTTACCTTTACCTCTGGTTTTTAATAGAATAGAATAGAATTCTTTATTGGCCAAGTGTGATTGGACACACAAGGAATTTGTCTTGGTGCATATGCTCTCAGCATACATAAAAGAAAAAGATACATTTGTCAAGAATCATGTGGTACAACACTTAATGATTGTCATAGGGGTCAAATAAGCAATGAAGAAACAATCAATATTAATAAAAGTCTTAGGATACAAGCAACAAGTTACAGTCATACAGTCCTAAGTGGGAGGAAAAGGGTGATTGGAATGATGAGAAAAAACTAGTAGAAATAGAAGTGCAGATTTAGTAAAAAGTCTGACAGTGTTGAGGGAATTATTTGTTTAGTAGAGGGATGGTGTTCGAGAAAAAACTGTTCTTGTGTCTAATTGTCTTGGTGTGCAGTGCTTTATAGCGATGTTTTAAGGGAAATAATTCAATCAAACTTTTTGATTAAAGTAATGATAGCCAAAACTTACATTATTGCTCAGTCCTTGTGCAAGTGTATTAAGCATTATTTTGCTTTCTTCTTGAAAATGTGGAATATACAGTAGTAATCTGGATTTCAGCTCGCACTATCCCTGTTTAGTGTGCACAATCCTTTTTTGCATTATATCTAATATATGTAGAGGTAGTGATTTCTGACAGTCTCAAAATGGGTGAACAGTACTGTCAGGTGGTAGGGAAAGCGAGTAGAATGCTTGGCTGCATAGCTAGAGGTATAACAAGCAGGAAGAGGGAGATTATCATCCCGCTATATAGAGTGCTGGTGAGACCACATTTGGAATACTGTGTTCAGTTCTGGAGACCTCACCTACGAAAAGATACTGATAAAATTGAACGGGTTCAAAGACGGGCTACAAGAATGATGGAAGGTCTTAAGCATAAAACTTATCAGGAAAGACTTAATGAACTCAATCTATATAGTCTGAAGGACAGAATGAAAGTGGGGACATGATTGAAACATTTAAATATGTTAAAGGGTTAAATAACGTTCGGGAGGGAAGTGTTTTTAATAGGAAAGTGAACACAAGAACAAGGGGGCACAATCTGAGGTTAGTTGGGGGAAAGATCAGAAGCAACTTGAGAAAATATTATTTGACTGAAAGAGTAGTAGATCCTTGGAACAAACTTCCAGCAGACGTGGTTTTGTAAATCCACAGTAACTGAATTTAAACATGACTGGGATAAACATATATCCATCCCAAGATAAAATATAAGAAATAGTATAAGGGCAGACTAGATGGACCATGAGGTCTTTTTCTGCCGCCAGACTTCTATGTTTCTAACACAAGAACAAGGGGGCACAATCTGAGGTTAGTTGGGGGAAAGATCAGAAGCAACGTAAGAAAATATTATTTGACTGAAAGAGTAGTAAATGCTTGGAACAAACTTCCAGCAGACATGGTTGGTAAATCCACAGTAACTGAATTTAAACATGCCTGGGATAAACATATATCCATCCTAAGATGATGATGATGATGATGATGATGATGATGATGATGATAATAATAATAATAATAATAATAATAATAATTTATTGGATTTGTATGCCGCCCCTCTTGAAATAGTATAAGGGCAGACTAAATGGACTATGAGGTCTTTTTCTGCCCTCAATCTTCTATATTTCTATGTAGTGGTTGGCATCAGGTCATAGCAGAGAGACAAGTACTTCTTTCACATGTATCATATACTGTATCTAATTGTGTCTGCATCTATTTCACTTCTGCTTGGTTAAAGTTGTGCATAAAAACACGAACATGTGCTCCTGCTCAGAAAGCTTACCCAGAGACCTCTTGAATTTGGACGGTGTGTGTAAGGCAAAGGGGTGGAGGGAGGGAGAAAGAAACAAAGCACACCAACTTTTTGCAGAGGCTGTGAATGGGACTCCCTGGCCGCTCAAGAGTTAATATTTCCATCTTGCAATTTGTTTCCCTCTGCCAAAGTGGGTGTTGCTGGAATGTGTTTTTGTAAAGTTGTGTGTGTGTGTGTTACTGAGTGTGTCTTCTGAACAGGGACATGTCAGTATCAAAAAGATTAAAAAGGGGGAGGTTTCCAGAAATCGAATTGCCCATCCTATCCAGAGCCAGGGCAATGCAACAGGCAAAGGAGAAAGTGCTTGGAGCTGCCTGCAAAGAATACTACATGCTCTGACAGCCACTTGAGAGAAAGCGAGAGGAGAACTCTAAGGCAGGGAACTGTTGCTCCTGGTTCGGGAAGATCTGTGCTGTTTCTCCTTTGAACCTTGCGTTTCCATCAAGACAGCAGGTATCATTGAAGCCACTTTTGGATGTACCTGAAGATGTGATTGGCTCTGAAATGCACCAGAGGAATTTAGCTGCGGGGACTTTTCTCCAAAGCCCAATTGTATTTGGTGTATGACCCTATTAACCAGACAAGAGTTTTCCTCCTGGATGGAAACCATGAGGAGTTCCTGGAACAGTTTTCTCCCATTAACTATAGCACTTTTTATGGGGGTTGTGGACTGCCAGAGAGATCTTGCTGGTCGGCTGGATCACTATCCTTCTTTCAGGACAGATGCTGGGAACAGCGAGATACCGCAGTCAAGATTTCAGCAGAGCCAAGGCAGGTTTGGGCCAAGATCTAAGGTGCACGGTTTGTTCCAGGTACATGGTTCTTCATCGGATCCTGTAATTCCTCAGACAGATGCTGCGGCTAATGCCCAGATGAGAAATCCAGCCGGGAGGGAACTTCGAAAACAAAATTCTGCTCCCACAGTCCGCAAACTCCCAACTCTCACTAATGTGAGATCACAGAGCAGCAATCCTAGAAGGAACACCGGTGTTCTGAGTAGAGGTCCAAGCCTGACTCTCCAGCAGAGAATATCATCAGGGAACGTTGCTCAGAATGGAGCCCGACCAAGGACAGCCCCACAAGTGCAATCTGCTAGAAGCCGGATGGTGGGGTAAGTGCCATTAGAATTCTCCAGTTGTCCTATAAGGCAGTGTTTCCCAACCTTGGCAACTTGAATATATTTGGACTTCAACTCCCAGAATTCCCCAGCCAGCGAATGCTGGCTGGGGAATTCTGGGAGTTGAAGTCCAGATATATAAACAATGCTATAAGGTACTTGGGAGATCTGAGCACTCTTTGCTAATCTCCATATCAGTTTTACACTTATATTCTGATTTTAGAGCATATCAGTTCAGAACCATCCAGGTACAAATGCATCCTAGAAGATGCCAATTTACTGCACAGAACAACATAGTCAAGAATACTGCTGCTGAGGTCTCTGCATGCCATTTGCTGTATCAGAATCTAAGTGGTTCAAGCGTAAGCTGTTATCCACATTTGCAACTCTTTTGGGACCTAAAAAAAAATTAAACTGAGAGACTATGAGTTCTAGACCCACTTTAGCCATGAAAGTCATCTTGGGACAATCATACACTCTCTGTGCAATTCTCTTCATAGGGTTGTTATTACGAGGAAAGTAAGAGGAAGAAAGAGTATGTGATAACTGTGGCCTAGAGGTGGAGCTCTTGCCTCACAATCAGGAAGTTGTGGGTTCTAATCCTAGGTAGAAACAGGTTCTTCTGCTTGGGCAGGGGGTTGGACGAGATGACCTGCAAGGGACCTTCCAATTCTGTTAAAGGTGGAGGTGAGATATGTTTGCTGCCTTGGACTGTTTATTAAAAATAATAATAATGACAAGTGTAAATTTAAAAAACCTTAAAAGTGAAATACAGTAGTACATCTACTTATAAACTTAATTCATTCTGTGACCAGTTTCGTAAGTAGAAAAGTTCGTAAGTAGAAGCAATTTTCCCCATAGGAATCAATGTAAAAGCAAATAATGTGTGCAACCCCATCCCAAAAGTCACCTCTTTTGCCTTACGCCACTGGGAATCCCCACCTCTGGACTTCCGTTGCCACCCAAACCACCCGTTCGTGTGCTTCTAGGGTTTCCCTGAGCCTCCCCTCACTGGAAATCCCCACCTCTGGACTTCCGTTGCCACCCAAACCACCCATTCGTGTGCTTCTAGGGTTTCCCTGAGCCTCCCCTCACTGGAAATCCCCACCTCTGGACTTCCGTTGCCACCCAAAGTGCCTGTTTGTGTGCTTCTAGGATTCCCCTGAGCCTTGCCTCACTGGAAATCCCCACCTCTGGACTTCCGTTGCCACCCAAAGTGCCTGTTCTTGCGCTGCTGGGATTCCCCTGAGCCTTGCCTCACTGGAAATCCCCACCTCTGGACTTCCGTTGCCACCCAAAGTGCCTGTTTGTGTGCTTCTAGGATTCCCCTGAGCCTCCCCTCACTGGGAATTCCCACCTCTGGACTTCCGTTGCCACCCAAAGTGCCCGTTCTTGTGCTACTGGGATTCCCCTGAGCCTCTCCTTGCTGGGATTCGAAGTGCCGCCGGCAAAAACTAAGGGAATCCCAGTGAGGGGAGGCTCAGGGTAATCCCAGCAACGCAAGAATGGGTAATGTATCGCTTGTTTGCGCGAACACATCCTCTTGCAAGATTTTGCTTCTGCCCATGCAGAGAAACAAAAATTGCTGAAAATTGTGCACACGTGTCCTTTCACAAGATATAATAATATAACAAGTGAGGCCTTAATTAATCATCATGTTTAATACAGAACTCGTGCCAGGCTGGCAGGTACAGGCTTAAAGCAATAACAACATACACGGTCTAATATACCACACACAGGCTGAGGCAGGAACCAATCCATACACAGTAACTTTCCCGCTTACAATGTAACTGGGGATACGCGACCTATCAGCACCTTGGATAGGGACGCCAATCGCACGGCTCTAACCGGCCGGCTGTTACTAAGCAAACACAGCACTCCTATCCCCTTGAATAATACATACATAATCCTTCAAATAAGCTGGTTTGTGACGAATTCTCTCCGAGCGCCGAGGCTCGATTGGAGGATCAACTCAAGGCTTGGGGTTAGGTTCCTTTAATTCCATTTCAGGAGCCGGAACGTTCTCTGCTCGCGGAAATGCCACTTGGGCTGGCTCCTCGGGATTCCTTACTGGCAGACAATGCCCCTGATCGGGGTCATTATTTCCGTACCGGTCACCCCCTCTGTCCAGACGGATCTGGTCCAGGTGTCTTTTCCAAATCCTGCCATCGGTTAAATCTATTTCGAAAGACCGAGGCCCCAGCTCTCGGCTTACCCTTCCTCTTTCCCAATTCTGTTCCCCCCCGGAGTACGAGTGCACGAACACGGCATCTCCTACCTTCACCTCTCTTGCTGGGGGTTCTGGCCACGGAACAGTCTGGGAATACCACGGGTGCAACCTGTCTAATATAATCCGAAGCTTGCGACCCATTAGTAACTCCGCTGGGGTCTTACCCGTAGCCACGCAGGGGGTGGCATGTTGTGCCAACAGTAAATCAGCCAGCCTTGCCTGCCAGGAGCCTTGTGGCATCTTTTTGAGGGCATCCTTTACTGCCCGAACTGCTCGTTCTGCCTGACCATTACTAGCCGGATGCCACGGCGATGTCAATGCATGTCTGATGCCAGCTGACGCCAAGAATGATTCAAACAGTAGCGCAGTAAACTGCGGGCCGTTGTCCGAGACCAGGAGGTCGGGAAACCCATGCGTGGCAAATAGTGTCATTAAGGCATCTATGATGGCCTGGGACTGAGTTGACTTCAGGTGCACGACCTCCACCCATTTGGAATGGGCATCAACGATAATGGCGTATGGACCTGGAAAGACAGCACTGAAACTGTCACATGCAAATTGCACAATCGGCAGGCCACTACTGGCCTACCACATTGGCCGCACTAGTAGGAACCCATCTCTACTCAGGGGGAGATGTAGTCTGTCAGTGAAAACTATTTTCTTTCAGAGGTTTAACATCTGTTTTTAGAAACCTTGGATTTTACTACAAAAGTTTACAAAAAACAAATTTTCATTCAATTTAAAGACAAATGTGGTAAAGAAAAACAGAGACTCAAATTTATGTACCATGTATTGTACCAGATGGGGATCCCAAATGCCAAGCATGCTCAGATCAAGCCTGAAAGGGAATATGAATGAAGGAATGTGAATCACTTTAATGTCCATTGCAGGAAGTGGCAACATATAATCTGAGAATTATGGAAGAAACTATCAATTCCAGATCTGTCCCATTTCTCACTTTTTCGATCTATTTAAGTCCATATTTGCTTTGAAAAGTCCATACAAAAGTTATCTACATTTCCTGCAAATTTATAAAGAATCTGTATCTTTATTATGACAGCCTACTATTTAAACAGCACTTATAACCACAGTAAAGTTTTTAAAAATGGTTTACTATTGCCCACTTGCTTGGCTTGAGAGGTATTGACCCCAAGTCACTCTGTTGGCATTCGTGCCTAAGGCAAGGCTAGAACTCATGATCTCACAGCTTCTAGTCCAGTACCTTTAATTGTTACACTTATAATCAGTCTTAATCTGAAACATCTGACTGTTTCATTCATATTTAGAAAAGCTAATCAGACTAAATTGTTTTTATTTTAAAAATAATGGGTACATAGAAGAACCTAAGGTGTAGGAAGGGAGAAATCATCTTTTTCTGCACCGTAATCATAACAAAACTATGTTACTAATCTTTGTATTTTAATCTTGGTTTGTTAAACCACAGTGATAATTTCATATATGATGCTAAACTATAAATGGACACTTATAAATTACATGTTTTGATTCATCCATTATATAAAGCTAGAGCCAAACAAACAGCGCAATGGGTGCAACATGAATCCAGCCAATGCCATCTTCACAAATGTCTCTCTGCTTCAATGCTCTTCAATTGGATATGTGATCATCCTTGTTTCTTACCTGTACATCAGCTAGTTTACATGAGGTATATTCAGAAACCAAGCGTCCGCTTTGTGGGGCAAACTAGTCATATTTACTAATTTGTAAAATTGGGTCAGCTGCTCAACCATCCTAAATGATTGTACAGTGGTACCTCTACTTACAAACTTAATTTGTTCCGTGACCAGGTTCTTAAGTAGAAAAGTAGAAGAAGCAATTTTTCCCATAGGAATCAATGTAAAAGCAAATAATCCGAGGGTGGAGGCCCCATGGAGGCTTCTCCCCGCCTTTTCTGGCCCTGTTTCCTCCCAGGAGATTCCTAGAGAGGCCCCATAGAGTCTTCTCCCCACCTTTTCCGGCCCTGTTTCCTCCCAGGAGATTTCTAGAGAAGCCCCACAGAGGCTTCTCCCCACCTTAACCGGCCCAGTTTCCTCCCAGGAGATTCCTAGAGAGGCCCCACGGAGGCTTCTCCCCACCTTTTCCGGTTACAGTTTCGGAGGCTCAGGTTTGTAAGTGGAAAATGGTTCTTGAGAAGAGGCAAAAAAATCTTGAACACCCGGTTCTTATCTAGAAAAGTTCATAAGTAGAGGCATTCTTAGGCACAGATACCACTGTGTAATAAAGGCTGCCATAGGGCCATAGTTCTTCACCCAGTTCTTTCCTTATAAGCCTATTTTTTAAGTATTTAAAAAATGGAACCAACTCTCTCCTCCCTTCCCCAGAAGGACTGGGAAGCTGTTTCCTCTGGAAAAGCACAGGTGGGTAGGAGCTGTTCCATTCCCTGCTTTGGAAGAACAATTGGAACCAGGTGGAACTTTGCTATCTTGCCATCTGTACTGCAAAGCAGACATCCAGAGCTGAACATACCACAAAGGCAGCTCAGCTTGTTAACTTCTTTTAGGAGCATCACCCTTCTTTAAGCTGTAAACATGTGGTGATCCTCAAAGCAGCAGGAATTTATTTTGCATTCTTTCTGAGGCAACAAAAACCACACACTGTTCAAGTCACTCAAATGTTCAGAAAATTATTTAACTGCAACCAGATGCTCGGAAGGTTGGTGTAGACTAAGGAAAACCAACAGTCACTTTAGCTCTCCCTGGATTTCAGCATAGCCCCACTGTCAGAGCCTTGTTAAAATTCTCCACCAGAAATGGAAAAGTCCTTTGCTCTTCACCCTCAGTAAAATGGACCTTTCCTTTTCTTGTAGTCAGTAGTAGCCCAGATCATGTAGTTCTTTAATTCTGAACTCTGTTGGAGACGTTTCATGTATCATGTGCATTTAAAAAAAATGTTTTTGAAGATTTATATGAATCTGTAAATGAAAAACACTTTATTTGGATATATGTCTATATTTTATTGGGTTTATTTGTTAGGGCTGGAAATTAAGTAGAAAGACAAGTATATCTGGAATAAATAATTTAAGAAAGCAAAATTTCTGACCTCATCCAGGCTCCATTTAAACATAATAGTTTGGCTTTACTCTGAAACTGCTACATTTTAATATATGTATCAGGGGTGGGCAGCAGGCCAGACGGGGTGGAACACAGTGGAAATGTATTTATTTATTTATTGGATTTGTATGCCACCCCTCTGCGAGGACTTGGGGTGGCTGACAATATAAATGAAGCTGTGTGCCCAGCTCCAACTGACTATCCCCCCTCCCATCCTCCACCTCCTCGGAAAGCGGCAGGGAGATCAGGACTGGCAGGAGTTGTAGGGCGCCCATTTCCTCCCCTATCTTTTCTTAACAGCTGATTGGTACCCGTTCGCCTAGCTACCCAGCCTGAGGCAGGGGGCGATCCAGGAAGGAGAACACGGGAAACGCAAAGCAAATTGTCACCCCAGAGAGCGGTGAGGTTGTAAGTCAAGGACTTAACAGTTCACTTGAATGATGATGATCATTCAAGCCACTCCGTCACTTGGCTGGCAAGCCACTCCTACCCAGTCATGTGACCATCAAGCCACAGCCATATACAGTGGTACCTCGTGATACGAACCCCTCCCCATATGAACAATCCGAGATACGAACCCGGGGTTCGGAAATTTTTTGCCTCTTCTTTTGAACTTTTTCCGTCTTATGAACCCGCCGCCTGAACGCTGAACCCGGAAGTTCGGCAAAAGTTCGGGGTCAGCGTTCGGGTTCAGGAGGATGCTGAGAAGCCCTGCCGCCCAGCTGTTAGCTTTTTAAAAGAGCCGCGGAGCTGTTGGGCTGGTCGGGAGGCTGGAAAAAAGGTGGGGAATCCCAATAGGGAATTCCATGGGCGGAGCTTTGACATCACAAAGACGTCCTTCCTGGCCGGCCACATTTCGGCTGGCCAGGAAGGACGTCTTCGTGACGTCAAAGCAGCCTCCCGAACGCCGAACCTGGAAGTTCAGCAAAAGTTCGGGTTTGGCGTTTGGGTTCGGGAAGATGCCAAGAAGCCCCCCGGCTGTTTCAAAAGGTGACAGCCAGGCGGCGGGGCTTCTCGGCGGCCACCCGAACCCGAACTTTTGCCAAACTTCCGGGTTTGGCATTGGGAGAACGCTGAGAAGCGCCCGGCTGTTTCAAAATGTGACAGCCGGGTGGCAGTGGTTTTTTGCGTTTTTTTTCTTGCACGCATTAATTCATTTTACATTGTTTCCTATGGGAAACAATGTTTCATCTTACGAACTTTTTGCCTTATGAACCTCCTCCGGGAACCAATTAAGTTCGTAAGACGAGGTATTACTGTACTATATATGGCTCTTGGACATTCAGCATTTTAAAAAATGAAGTTCTCCAACCAGGTTAAGATTTATTAAATTGTCATCTCTCTTCATGAATCATTATGCCTTATTTCAAATAGGAGGCACACTTAGCATGACTTCCTTTTATACATGCTAGTTTTGCTTTTTATTATTTTAAAAAACTTGAAGTAATGTCAGAGTTGTGTGCTTCCAGCTTTAATTCAGAAAAAAATGTGACCAGCCACCAGAAGATTATGAAAATTTATTTATTTATATTTATTTATTTATTAGTTTTGTATGCCGCCCCTCTCCGTAGACTCGGGGCGGCTCACAGCAATAATAAACAATATATAACAAATCTAATAATTTAAGAGAAACAGTAAAAACCACATTATTAAAAACAAACATACACACAAACATACCATACATAAACTGTATAGGCCTGGGGGAGATGTTTCAATTCCCCCATGCCTGACGGCAGAGGTGGGTTTTAAGGATACTGTCCTAAGGTATAATCTTACCAATGAAAACCCAACCTTTAAGTGTGTTTAATACTAAAGAGAATAATTAGGTGTTAGCAATGTAGTTTTCCTTTGAAGGAGTATGAGGGCCTAGTAAATTTGCCAAAATTCTGGAGTTTATTCCCTTTGGAACATAAAGTCTCCAGCATGAAGTCAGCAGGAGTTGACTTCTTTACTCAAGGGTTTTAATTTTTATTTAACTTGATGTACTGCCAATGTCTCTCAGTGGTTTACAACTAGATCTGTTTTCTGGGCAGGATGAGTGGTTCTGCCTATGGAAATCTGTCAGATTATGCCAGCAATCTGAGCTAGAATGAGAAGTGTTTTCTTCCTTTGTTAGTCATTTGTTACAAATTTATAACAATCAAATTAGCAAATTACCAACAAGAGGAATAGGAGGCTGTGGTTGGTTAATGTGGTATAGTGGTCGATATGCTGGACAGGCTCAGCTTTGAGTTTGCTCTTAGGCATGGAAACTCACTAAGGAAACTTTCGTTCAACTCAAGCTCTGTGTCTTGTCTGGTATGAAAGATGGATATAGCAATTTTAAGATAGATAACTTCAACTCTCAGAATTCCTCAGACAGCATGGGGTTGGAAAATACTGCTTTATGATATGTTCATGCCAACATGCATCTAAAGGAGAAAAATGTTTGGATTCATACATTGGACTAAGCCGAAGTTTCATTGATTTTGACTAAGTGCAGCATTTTTCAAATTGTGGGTCACCCACAATTGTAAAATGGAAGATATTTTCAAGCATCAAATTTGAAAGAGTAGAAAGACTGGGATTGTTCATTTCAATTCAGGTGCACTGTGAGACAAAACATTGCAACCTGACAGAGTTTTCTAAACTTCAGCATTTTAATAGATTAAAAAATATTTTTTCTCTTTCTCGGATGGCAATAGTTAAGACACATTTGATGGTAATGATATATTCAATTTAGAACTTGCCTTTCTTTTGAAAAGCCATAGTGTTCTCCCCCCATGTAGGGAAATAGAAAACTTCCTTTATCATTACCTTATTGTATGTAGTATGTATGTATGTATGTATGTATGTATGCATGTATGTATGTATGTATTTATTTTGGCAAGTACGTATTGATAGTATGCATAGCTATAACACTGTTCATATACATGAGATACAGTAGGTACTAATAAGAGGGAAACATTAGGACAGGGATGGTAGGCATGCTGGTGCATTTTAGACGCCCCTTACTTTAACACTATTCTTTTAATAAAACAAATAGGAAGTTGTCACGCTATAATAGAGGCCATGTACTTTACTAACATATTCATTTGAATCGAAATTTCTGGCCAAACAATGTTCTCAGCAGGATGGTATAGAGCACCTTCAGGAAATGGATTTGTGGGGTATAATAATAGTTAGAGAACCATCTTTCAGCTGTGGCGAGGGGGACGTTTGCCCAGGTTCGCCTGGTGCACCAGTTGCGGCCCTATTTGATCTGGGACTCACTGCTCACAGTCACTCATGCCCTCATCACCTCGAGATTCGACTACTGTAACGCTCTCTACATGGGGCTACCTTTGAAAAGTGTTCAGAAACTTCAGATCGTGCAGAATGCAGCTGCGAGACCAATCATGGGCTTCCCTAGGTATGACCATGTTACACCAACACTCCACAGTCTGCATTGGTTGCCGATCAATTTCCAGTCACAATTCAAAGTGTTGGTTATGACCTATAAAGCCCTTTATGGCATCGGACCAGAATATCTCCGGGACCGCCTTCTGCCGCACGAATCCCAGCGACTGATTAGGTTCCACAGAGTTGGCCTTCTCCGGGTCCCGTCGACTAAGCAATGTCATTTGGCGGGTCCCAGGGGAAGAGCCTTCTCTGTGGCAGCCCCGACTCCCTGGAACCAGCTCCCCCCGGGTATTAGAACTGCCCCCACCCTCCTTGCCTTCCGTAAACTCCTTAAAACTCACCTCTGCCATCAGTCATGGGGGAATTGAGGCATTCCCCCCTCCCCCAGGCCTATACAATTTATGTATGGTATATCTGTGTGTATGTCTGGTTTAATAATGGGGCTTTTTAATTTTTAAATTTATTAGATTTGCTGTGAATTGTTTTATTGTATGTTGTGAGCTGCCCCGAGTCTACGGAGAGGGGCGGCATACAAATTTAATAAATAAATAAATAAATAAATAAATTGTGCAAATACCAATTGAAATTTATAATAGAATTCCAAATTACAATTCGATTCAGAAAATCAGATCAATTTGGATTCAGAAACACCCTCCACACACACACAATTCTCTATATAAGCAGAAATTGCTGCAATAATCCAAATCAGTCCAAAGGATCCTGTTGATTTCAGTATTCAAGTTGTTTCCCTGATTCAATGCAGAAAGTAGTTTTTCAAAAGTAGTCGTACCTGAATGGTTTGGTTTGATTTCAGGATGTTTCAGGTTATTAAACTTGTCATTTGTAACTGTTTAGACCCAATGTCTGCGGGGGACAGTGCTGCTCAGGGTGGACAACAGCTCCTAGAACAAATCGATGTATTAAACGTGAGTATAAAATTGTTACAATTGCTATTATCACAATTGCAATCACAGATGCAATACTTAGTGATTGTCAAGGTTACTAATAAGCCATCAAATCATACTAGGAAACATAAAACAATATAAATTCTAAAAATACAATTTCCTGTATAATATATACAAGATGTAAAACAAAAATCCCAGTTTCAAGATGTTGGAGGTCTATTCAGGGGTGGGTTCTGGATCCTTTTGCTGCTGATTTGCACGCACCCACAGCAATCAAAAAATAGCTTCTGTGCAAACAGAGAAGCAAAAATTAGGTTCTGCACATGTGCAGAATTTGGATTGGTTTGCTCAAAGTTGTAGCGATCCACTGTGATATCACAATGACATGATGGAAGCAGTTCAGTTGGTGCTGGTCCATGGGTGCCCTCATCATCTTTTGGGGGGAATTTTTTTCTGGGTTTTTTTCTTCTGCACATGTGCAGAAGCTGAGTTTCCAGCACTGTGCGTGCAGCTGCTTTCTTGTTTTTTGCTTTTTGGGGGCGGAGGATTTTTAATTTTTTCAAATTTGGGGGGATTTGGGGATTTTTTTTCTTCTGCACATGTGCAGACGCCGAGTTTCTGGGACTGTGCATTCAGTCACCATCTTTTTTTTGGCTTTTTTGGGGGGCACGTTTTTGAATATTTTGCCATTGTGCCCTCACAGCATGGCCACACAGCATGGGAGGAAATGAACCAACAGCGAGGTAAGTTAGAACCCATCCCTGGAACCCACCACTGGGTCTATATTGATAATAGTGAATGGACAGACAAACAATGGGATAGAAGAAAGAAAGAAAGCCAAATATATTTGAAGTTTCCATGCTAATGCAGATAGAATTTCATAGAATGGTTTTTATCATATAGGCTTTAGCAATATCTGTTTAGAAGGTATTTGAGAAAGTCTATCTAAATATTAGAACAGTGTTAGCAATAAAACTTTCCTCATTTTGTGGATTTGATGGAGCGGAGTTTCTTGTTACCATGATGTTGCTTCTGAAATTTTACTCAGGTTAGACATTCCAGATTAGCCTTGGCTGTGTTATAATTATAGTTATGAAATACAAAATGTTTTGTGAAGGCACTGCAGCGTTCCTGGGAATTTTAATGGCTGTACCTGGTGGAGATTTACTTACTACAACCTTATCAGTGAACTGTCCTGGCTAGATCAGTTCACACCTAATATAAAATTCATGTTCAAGAACCAAAAGTAAGATGATGATGATGATGATAATAATAATAATAATAATAATAATAATTATTATTATTATTATTATTATTATTATTATTATTATTATTATTATTTATTAGATTGGTATGCTGTCCCTCTCCAAAGACTCAGAGATAGATAATGAATATAACTATGCTAAGTGTGATTTTCAGGCAGGAATTAGTACAAAATGGAATTTAGTACTAATACTTCTTGGCTATGTTTCCACAAAGTACTTAAACAGGTCAGAATTTCCTTTTTTGAGAATTATTTTCCATTTCATCCTCCAGTTTCCAGCACTGTGCATGTGGTTGTTATCTTGTTTTTTGTTTTTTGGGAGGTGGGTGGGTGGGTGGGTTTTTTTCTTCTTCTGCACATGTGTAGACACCAGGTTTCTGGCAATCTGCATGCGGTCACCATCTTGATTTGATACTTATTGGCTATGTTGTTACAGTGGTAAAAAGCACACCAGTACTATAGGCATGGTTTTTCTGAAAATTTGAAGTGCTGATTTTCAGCAAAAATGGATAAGATGCAGTCAGGTGACTGTAGAATGCTGTAGAATGCTGCAGATTGCTGTAAATACAGGTGTGCTGTTGGGTGCCTGAAGTGAGGTCATGTCAGTATTTTGGATTCACGTCATAAACTTCCTTTCCAGGTAAGTCATAACCTCCAATAGTCCCTCGCAACCAGTCACTAAGCAACCATGAGACTGAAAGCTAAAGCATATAAAGTGTTGTGGTTAGCTCTGGCCCAGCTCCTGCCCCAAGGAATGTGTAGGTGGATGTGGGGGAAACATCCACATGCCGCAGGCCTGTTTTGCTCCCGATGGAATCTGCCGACGAAACCTCCTCTGACCAAGGAAGCGTGAGTGACAGGGAAGAGGGGAGTTTGGCAGACAGCCCAGGAGGAGATCAATCATCTATATCATCCCTGGATTCTGAACAAGAATTAATGACACATCCATGCATGCGTAGAGTGATGCATAGGAAACAACAACTGAAGGATTATTACAAGAGAAAATGAGGCCACCTGTGGTTGGGTGGGGCTGCTGTAATTAGTGCTACAGATAAAAGTGCAGCTTGGTGTTTTAGCCTCATGGCAGTTTATCTGATTCATTGTTTCGTCAAGATCGTGGTTTTTGTGCTGTTCAAGATTGTGTGTGGACTCTCTGGACTTTAGAATTGGACTCAATTTCCCAGTTATTGGGCGAGCAATTGGATTGCATTTAACCTGTGCCTTGTGTGTACCAGAAAATCCCTTTGACATTTAAAAAGGGAGATGTTTCTGTTTTTCTGTTTATAAAAACTTTTGGGTTTTCCTTTTATGGTGTGGTGTGTGTCTTCCTGGACTAATTACCATGTAATTACGGGCGGTTGAAACACACTGGCAGAAAAGTAAGTAAGTAAGTAAGAAAGAAAAATCTAAGGAGAAATTTCCTGACAGCTAGAACAATGAATTAGTGGAATAACTTTCCTTTCAGAAGTTGTGAATTCTCCAACACTGGAAGTTTTCAAGACGAGATAGAACAATCATTTGTCTGAAATGGCATAGGATTTCCTGCCTGAGCAGGGGCTATAGGATTAGAAGATCTTAAAGGTCCAACCAATTCAGCTAAGTTAAGGATTACCAGTATGTGACTGCAGCTACAGTCTAGTTTCTTGTAGTTTCCTGCTTACAAGAATTTCAAACCACAGAGACTCCAACGGGAAGAAAATAATATAGTTCATGTGAAGGAGGATACAGTCATATCAGGGGTGAAATTCAGCAGGTTCTGATGGGTTCTGGAGAACCAATAGCGGAAATTTTGAGTAGTTTGGAAAACTGGCAAACACCACTTCTGGCTATCCCTAGAGTGGGGTGGGAATGGAGATTTTGCAGTATCCTTCCCCTGGAGTTGAGTAGGAATCAGGGGTGGGTTCTAACTTACCTCACTCCTGGTTTACTTCCTCCCATGCCTATTGGCCTCGACTCATGGTCGCACGTATTGCTCATGTACACTTCCCCAAAAATCTGAAAAAAATAATTACGAAAAGCCAAAAAAAAAGATGGTGATGCATGCACAGTGCTGGAAACTTGGCTTCTGCACATGCTCAGAAGAAAAAATAAATAAATATCTCCTCCCAAATAAAAAAAGATGGCTGTGCCCACAGATCAGCACCAACCGAACTAGTTCCATGATGTCATTGTGACATCACCAGCGGGTTGCTATTGGTTCAGGTAAATCAGTCTGAACCAGGAGGAACCTATCTCTGGTGGGAACAGGATTTTGCAGTATCCTTCCCCTGCCACACCCACCAAGCCACACCCAAAGAACCGTTAGGACAAAATTTTGAATTTTATCCCCGAGTTGTATCAACAGTTTTTCAATAAAATTATGATTCTGATTAGCTCCATAACAAATGAACAATTAACAATGATCACATTAAAAGCAGTGAAAATAGTGAAGCAGCAATATGATAGGTAGTGATAGGCAAACCCAACGGTGTTCGGGTTTGACAAGTTCGGATGAACTTTACGCAAAATTCGGCCGAATCCGAACCTAACCTGAACCCGAACCTGAACGGGGAATCCCACCAAGAGATTCCGGGGGCGGAGCTTTGACGTCATGTATACCGGCAGGTTGCTAAGGACGCCAGGGTGATCCTTAGCAACCTGCCGGTGACATCAAGGCTCCGCCCCCGGAATATCTTTGTGGGAGGGATTCCCCAGCTCCTTCAAAGGGAGGTCTTCACGTAAAAATAAACATTGTTATTTTTACGTGAAAGGACACCGCAGCAGTGCTGCAAGCAAACGACGGTCCTTTCACGTAAAAATAAACATGCTTATTTTTACGTGAAGACCTCACTTTGAAGGAGCTGGGGAATCCCTCCCACGAAGAGATTCTGGGGGCGGAGCCTTGACATCACCGGCAGGTTGCTAAGGACGTCAAGGTGATCACTTCCTGGATTCCATGGAATCCAGGAAGTGATCACCTTAGAATCCTTAGCAACCTGCTGGTGACATCAAAGCTCCGAACGCCGAACGCGACCCCGAACTTTGCCCGAACTTTCAAAAAATTTCAGGTTCCTGTTTGGCATACCGAACACCGCAAAATTCGGTATGGACCCGGATTGTGCGGGTTCGGTTCGCCCATCACTAATGATAGGCCATTTTTTATGACTCAGAGAACACTTGGGGATAAAATAAAACATTTTTTTTTACTTTGTCAGGCAATTACTTTTCAGGGATTGAACTCTTAAAGAGGTTCAGTCTAGAGGGCTTACTCTAAAGTTGAACGGTGCTAAATATCTCCACTTTGTAGCTTCCATTAGATGCTCCCTATTGAACCTTTTCCCTCTCTTAGGTTATTACTTCACCTATTCCTTTCTAAGCTTTAAATATGGGATCTTGTAAACTAGAACCTCCTGCTAGGCCATTTACCCCTGCCATATTAATCAGGAAGGGGAAAGTATGGTGTGATTTACAGGGAAATGGGCCCTTAAGGAGATGCTGATGAAATCATTAACCATATGGAGTAGAATTGGGGATGCAGTTAATTACACTGCAAATCAGAGCAACTTGTCCATTATTAGCTCATTGTTCTAATCTCTGCATCCCGTCATGCTTTTAACTTTCCACACTCAGCAGTCCTCTAAGTCACAATGGAACAGTAAAGAAGCACTTGATTCCTCTAGTGTTTCTAGCCAGCATTTACTCCTTGCAAAGGCCATAGTTTTCAGCAGTGTAATAAACCAGAACAGCTATAATCTCCACTCCAGGTTGAGACTTCTGAAGTTTTTCTATAACTTTTTCTTTCAGCTCAGCAAAAGAAATAACAGCTAACTACCTGTAAATATAGATTTTAGTTGTATTATTTGGGATCCTCAGGCATGTTCTTATGAGGAGGAGGAGTTGTCTGTGGATTTGGTTATCTATGTTTATTATAAAATATGCTAGGTCACATTCACTATATTTGTTCCTACCTCTCTATATGTCCAACCAAACTAGAAAACCGATCAATTGGTTGCCGATCAATTTCCGGTCACAATTCAAAGTGTTGGTTATGACCTATAAAGCCCTTCATGGCATCGGACCAGAATATCTCCGGGACCGCCTTCTGACGCACGAATCCCAGCGACCGATTAGGTCCCACAGAGTGGGGCTTCTCCGGGTCCTGTCGACTAAGCAATGTCATTTGGCGGGACCCCAGGAGAAGAGCCTTCTCTGTGGCGGCCCCGACCCTCTGGAACCAGCTCTCCCCAGATATCAGAGTTGCCCCCACCCTCCTTGCCTTTCGCAAGCTCCTTAAAACCCACCTCTGTCGTCAGGCATGGGGGAATTGAAATTTCCCTTCCCCCTAGGCTTAGAGAATTTATACATGCTATGCTTGTATGTATGAGTGGTTCTTTAAATTGGGGTTTTTAAGATTGTTTTTAATATTAGATTTGTTTACATTGTCTTTTTATATTGTTGTTAGCCGCCCCGAGTCTTCAGAGAGGGGCGGCATACAAATCTAATAAATAAATAAATAAATAAATAAATAAAACCAGTATACTGTTGCGAGCCCTCCTTGTCCACCTGTGGTAATGTCGGATGAGCAGATACCCCTCTAGATACCCTGGGATGGTGGGGTTGCCAGCTGATGCAGAGAGTGAGAGTGAGGAAGAAAGTGGCTTGGATGAACCTGAGGAACCACCAGAAGGGGCTGATATAACAATGGGGGGAGTGGTCTCATTCGGAGGAGGAAGCAGACATTAGAGGGGATGATCCACTCTTAGATGCCAGATATTGTAGATTTCTGAGAAGACAACAGGACTTGCATAGCAAAAGGAAATAAGCTTACAGCTTTATCTCTTAGGGGTTTGATGTCACTTCCAGTCAGTATAAAAGCAAAGGATTTTGGGTAATTGGGTCTGGGGATTCAACACCGTTCATGGAAGAGGTGTTAGAGTATGGGGTGTTTGAAAAATGCTTGTTCCTGCTTTGCTAAAAACTCTTTGCCAGATGTTGCTTGAATATTAGATTCCAATGAGCAGATTTATCTCTTCTAAAATGAATTTCCCTCTCCTATCGCAAAGGAATGCAATTAGGCCGAAGTTGGCGCCTTTCCTTGACTTTATCTACTTTTCAACTCAGAGAGAAAAAAAATACTCTCTGCCTTTCCATTCAGCCTTCTTTCGCTTTGTGTTGCCTTTTTATAATAGTGTGATTTTAACATGATATAGTGGATTTTGATTCGGTGGTTTCCCTCCGAGAGACTGTGAATAGAACATATACCACCAGACCTGTAAACTTTTATTATGTTATCAGTGTAACAAAATATTGCAAGTCTAAATGTGCTTTCCCATGCCACTTTATTTTCATGAGAACTTGGTGGGGTCTTGTCGAGTTGTGTTCTAGGTTGCAGTTCTACCCCAAAGTTGAGTTGCCTTCATCTGATCATTATCTTGGTAGCAGCTCTTTCTTCTCTTTCTCCTCTTGCAAACCATATTGATTCCATCTGTCCATAACTTATACAGACAGTTATGTCTACATTGGCTTTTATTCTTTAAACATTTCTTCTTCACTTAACAATCTCATCAAGTCCATCTAATCACTCTTTCAGTTCTACTCTTTGATATATCATTATCATGCATGTCTCTACATTGTTCTTTTGATTTCATGTCAAATTAATCTCATTTGTTCAGTCCACTGTCAATATTTTTATTTGACCAAATTAAAATTCATAAGCAGTGTAACCAGCATTTAAAGTTCTACAAAAATTCTAAATTAGCAACATGTTCAACAAAGCATTAAAATGACAGGGAAAACTTTTAGTATCAAAGCCCGAGGTAATGATTTTCCATCATGATCGTAAAATGAGTTGCAGGTATATTCTCAATAATTGAAAAGCTTGCATGCTATTTTCAGAATTTGGTGTTGCTGTAATATAGACTTTGAAATATTATTTATTCCACATATATAGTACAAATAACATGTTTTTACTAAATTTATAAAGTTGCATAAATAAATATTCCTAAAAGGTTCCAAATGGTTCCCAAGGCACCTCAAATATAAATACACCTCAAGTTTTACAGCAGGAGCCAGACTATCTATCTCAAATATAGCAGAAATATGGCTAGATGAGAATTTGGGTCGTACACTAAGATGAAAGTATTAAAGTAGATTCTCTTCTGTCAACACAGTATAAAGTGATTTTTTTCCTTTTAGTAATTAATTATGGCACTTTTATTTCTCTGCCTTTTCCATGGTTTAATGAAAACATTGCTTTGTAATTTTCCAATTTGTAGCCAAGTTATAAGGGAAGAAGAAAGCACAGTAAGTTAAATTATAAAGGGGCCCATTTGAACTATAGCGAGGGCTGAATACTGTGCTTGCTGCTTGAAGTAATAAGAGTCTCTTAATACTTAACTATTGTATATTCTTTTTCTTTCATTCTCTGATTCTGTTGTTCTTCCTCCTAATCTTTTTGGAACTGTGTTTCTTCCTAGCTCTTGCTTCTCAAAATCTTGGCTGGTTAAAGTCTTCCACTTGCTCCAGTCCTGCTGTTAACCTGGACATACCAATGTTTATGCCAGAGAATTGTCAATTCCACCTTTTACAAGTAGGAGTGCAAGAATTAACGATGTGTCCCGGGGAATGTGGGAGAATGGGCTTTTATCCTCCCTGGCAAAGCTGTTCCTGAAAGTTATTCTCTGGAGATTTGGAAACAAGTTATAGGCAGTACAGGGGATTAGGGAACTATAGTTAGATTGGAAATTGTTATTGATTGATCCTTTACAGTTAGCCATTCATGTTTGAGATTTCCCACCAGGACACTGCTTGGCATACTGAACAGAGAGAATATTGTAATTTTGTGGAAACTGACTAAACTTCCATTTTTCAAATGTATAGGAATCGAAGTGAAATTTGTGGCATGGTTTTTTGAACAAATAGTGCATACAGAAATATACATGTATCCTGGGGAAAATAATTGTACAAAATATACTATGGAATATATGGAAAAGGTGTTTATACAGTTATAATGGTTTGTAGATAAATTTTCACTTGACCTTAAAAAAAGCAAATGCTTCAACTAATGGGAAAATGAAATCAAATGGAAAATGAAAGAAACTAACATTGCCTCACTAATGACTTATAGCAGTGGGTAATGAAACCAAAAAATTATTTAAAAGCCTCATTCGAAAATAATCCTTGTTCATACAAACTAAATATGTGTTGCATTTACAGCATTGCCAAATATGTCTTCCTGTATAATATTTGTCTAGCACAAACCGATTACCTTTTAAATAATCAAACTCCCTGGGATCCTTCTGGGTTTCCGTAATTCTTGAGATAAAAGGATAGCAGTGAGTGCAATTGTCCATGTGAACATGCTATGCTAATGGTCCTTCAGAAGCTGATAAAGCAGCAGTTGATGTCTTCTGATGGGATCAGACTGAAGGGTCCCTGAAGACAGTTGATGTCCAGAACAGTGTTCCCTCTAATTTTTTGGGGGGGTGGGCGGAAAAGTATAGTGTCTAAGCAGCACTCCCTTCGGGACTGGGCGGCAGAGAAATAATAAACAAACAAACAAACAAACAAACAAACAAACAAATAAAAAACCCACCCTGTTTTGCCTCAGAGAATTTCAAAATAAAATACTGTACTGTGTGTCTATAACAGTGAGCTCATAATAGGGCAACTCTCTCAATATCAAAATGCCACTTAAATAGTTGAGCTAGTTTCAAACTAGATTTTGATTTTCTTTCTCTCTTCCTTACTCCCATTCTTTTTCTTTCTCTTTTCCTTCCTCTCTTTTTTCTATCTGTTTCTCTGTCTTCCTCACTTCCTTTCTCTCTCCTTCCCTCTCACTCTTTCCCTCTCGGCTTCTGGGCAGGTTTGGAAAACTCTGAGTTGGTGATGATTTTTAAGTGAGCGATTGCTCACTGCTCAGCTTAGAGGGAACTATGGTCCAGAATCTGTTTTAAATAGGACTTTTGGAATGAAAGTGAGGCAGTCGTGTGTTAAACTGGGATCTCTCCTTTCCTTCAAGTACAAAGCGAAGAGTGGATGAAGCCTATGAGCTCTGGAAATGGGGAAAAGGAACAGGCAACTCTTTCTAAGAGCCGAGGTGGTGCAGTGGTTAGAGTGCAACACTGCAGGCTACTTCAGCTAACTGCTAGCTGTAGTTCAGCAGTTCAAATCTCACCACCGGCTCAAGGTTGACTCAGTCTTCCATCCTTCCGAGGTGGGTAAAATGAGGACCCAGATTGTTGGGGGCAATATGCTGATTCTGTAAACTGCTTAGAGAGGGCTGTAAAAGCACTATGAAGCGGTATATAAGTCTAAATGCTATTGCTATTTCTAATTCCTGGATTCCCCAGGAATTCTACTAAGGGATATAAATTTGTTGGGACTTCTTGACATATAAGCTCTGTATCTTGTAATATACTCAGTACTCCTATCCCTCTATGTAAACTATATGTCAGGGATGATCATTAATGTACAGTGGTCTTATTATGGCTAAATCCTTGGAGATCTTGAGTGCTTGAGTAAAATGGTAGGCAAGGAATTGAACCAACAAAATCTGAAAGCATCTGCTTTGATGGTATATTAAACCAACTGGGGCGACACATTGTAAGATTCTTAATATTTCAATGGGTTGAGAAAAAATCACGTTAAGTTCAGTCAAGGACTCCCATCAGCCCTTAAAGTTGACTTCTTGGTATTGTTGTTGTTGTTGGTCAAGGAAAACAGAAAAGACAATTTTTCCAGCTATTTTTTCCTCGATGTTATGACACTGTGTTGCTGTGATTCATCCTCTTGGTAAGAAGTTAAAAGATTGTTAGCAGTTCTTTCTGATTTGGTTGCTGGCAATAACTACTGTTTGGAAACTTTGTAGTTTTATGTCCAGAACCACATGAATGAGCCATGAATACTCATGGTTGAAACTTTCCCCCCTCCCCTGCCTTCCTCTTCCCCCACATAAAAAAGAGAAATTGCTTAAATTAAGGGAGAGGGGGAATAAAACCTCAACCAATCTCTGTAGGCAAACTCTCCTATGCCTGATCTGTTTTTGTCTTCCCTCCCATTGCAGAACAGAAATATCGGAAGAGAAAGAATTAAAAGACACCAAGTAGACACGCAATGGGAAATAACCACAGCTGTTTTGTAATGTACTTTGGGCTGTTGGTGACCCCAAATTCCTTTTGATATATATTCCCCATTGTATGCCACTGCATGGCTGTTTACTCTCTCTCTTTCCTTTCCAATTAATGTAAATGTAAACATTAATTCTCTTCCTGCTAATTATCCCAGGACCCTAGTGAGCCTTCCAACCAGTAGAGGAGTGGTTAAGAAGCAAAGGAAAAGGAAAGTATGAAAGTGATTAGTTCTGTCACTTACAGGCAGGGGTACCAGCAGGTGCTCAACATAGAAAGCTATAATGGCACAGTGGTTAAAATGTAACATTGCAGGCTAATTCTGCTGATTGCTGGCTGCCCGCAGTTCAGCAATTTGATTCCCATTGGCATGAGGTTGACTCAGCCTCCCCTCCTTCCGAGGTTGGTAAAATGAGGATTAGATTAGATTAGATTTATTGGATTTATATGCCGCCTCTCTCCGCAGACTTGGGGCGGCTCACAACAATGATAAAAAACAGTACATAGTAACAAATCTAATATTTAGAAATCTAAATTACAGTTTTAGATTAAAAAGTCCAAAAAAGAAACCCCAATATATAAAAAAACAAACACACAATCAAAACATACACAAAAACTACATGTTTCAATTCCCCCATGCCTGACGGCAGAGGTGAGTTTTAAAGAGTTTACGAAAGGCAAGGAGGGTGGGGGCAGTTCTAATCTCTGGGGGGAGCTGGTTCCAGAGGGTCAGAGCCACCACAGAGAAGGCTCTTCCCCGGGGTCCCGCCAGACGACATTGTTTAGTTGACGGGACCCAGAGAAGGCCAACTCTGTGGGACCTAACCAGTCACTGGGATTCGTGCGGCAGACGGCAATAAAATGATTTTTACAAATATTATATTTCATAAATAAGTATTAAAATGCAAACTAATATAAAGGGGAAAATGGGAGGGGAATAACTGGACTAGTTAAAATGTGACCAAAAAAGTGCATCAAATATAAATGACAAAAACAAATAAAGTATTTTATCAGGATTTTATATATTTTATATATATTATACCTACCTACCTACTTACATTTATATTATATATATATAACATTAAAGTTATATTTTATAAACAAAAATTACCATCAACTTTTTTCATTTCAATTTTTCTCTAATTGAAAATTAAATATTTAAATTAACTTAAAATGTTAATAGTCAACATTCTTAAAAAGCAGGAGCAAGGCTTGAAAATGACAGTTTGGGTTTGACTGTCAAAGTTTCCAAGAGATTTGGGGTAACATAAATGATATGGGGCAGGGAGCGTTGCTCTCGCTATAAATCTGTCAACTACTTTCTCAATCTGTAAATTTGCAGGTAAAAGAATCCTCACAGAGATAAGTCTCCAGTGTATTTTCTACAAAAATACTTGATTATGCAGAAAACCCCACTGTTCAAGGAAGAATGTGACATATTGTATTTCTCAGTTATGTATGCATTAAAATGTCATCAAACCATTCTACCAAACCCAATTATCTTAATGCCAGCTGAGATTACCTGGTGCAACATCTGTAAATGAAGTTCAGCAGTAAAATGAAACATCTGAATGAGAGTTTTTAAAATTTAGGCAGAACTTTTGTTGCCGGAAACTGCCTTAAGTCCCTCAGTCTGTATGTTCCCTTTATCAATCCCTCAGTGTGTTCCCTTTATCAAACAGTGGCCTTTGGTAATGCACTTTAGGACATCTTAAGCCTTTCCCCCCAACATAGCCACCTATAACTTGGAGAATTTTAATCTTCGGGATTGGGCGGCTGAGAAAATCCTGATAAAATACTTTCTCAAATGATTCAGATAGATTCTGTTTTTTTGAGATGGAAGAGTGTGGGAATGAGTTTATAAGACTGACCAGATAAACTTTTATATGATCCTTTTCTTAAGTTCAAACTATCACCCACAAGTTCAAATTATGTGTGTTGGAGGTTTGAAAAACTAGCACTACCAACCATCTGATGAAAGAATATGCTATCTTTTCTCCTCATGTCTTCTGTCCAAGCATAGACCTAAATGTCAAATATTATCTGGCTTTTTTGAGTGTCTTTTCTTGTCTGTAAATCACTTAGACAGGGCTGTAAAGCACTGTGAAGTGGTATATAAGTCTAAATGCCCAGGATATTTCTACCCAGAAAAACTGAAACTCCAAATGTAGTAAGCTTGCCTCTCTTACTGGCCTTCCAGTTTCAGCTAAATCTAAGTGAAATTTTTAACTTTCTCCTTTTCCCATTGCCTTTCAAATTAACAGTTATTTTTTTGTATTCCTGTCTTCTACTTCTCTCTCAGCAGGAGTGTCTGCAGCAAAGTGGGATAAGTTATGGAGGGTGGCTGCTGTGCGTTGTATCTATATACTATTAAAACTCTTGTGTATGTTTTTAATCTTCAATTGGGAGAAATTGGAATTTTGAATGTTCAGTAATAGTAAATAGATAGGGGATTTTTTAAAAAAATCTTAAAAAAATAATAAAAAAATTAATAGATAGGGAAATTGTAACTCTTTGAGGGAGGAGAGGCGAGGCATCCTAACCCTAACCCAAACCCTTGATGTAAGTGATGTCAAGTTGGCCACCTTTAAGCCAGTCACATGACCTTTAAGCCACCCTTGGTCACATGATTGTCAAGCTACTCCCACCTGGTTACATGGCCGGCAAAACACACCCACCAAATAAGCCACACCCAGAGCGTGGTAGCAAATTTTTTTGCAGCCCTTCACTGATTGGAACTGAGCCGCAAATTTTTGAAATTTCTTAACAGTGATGGTCCTTTTATGGAAGGACAAGGGACCTGTTGGCGAGGTAGTCTGGCTGCCACTTCCTTCCTGGAGGGAAGGGGCCCTTGATATAACAAGATGGGAAGTGTGGGTGCAGTTTTCCTTGGTTCCCTTTGTTTTCCGTCCCCCAGCAAAGTGACAGGCAGTTCCCCTGGCCAGACAAGGAGGAGGAAAAAGATTTAGCAGGGCTCTCCCAAAGATCACGAGGGCAAGTTTATTTGTGGAAAGACAAAGAAGAGGCTGGGATGTCTATTGGTGAGGTAGGACTGGCTGTGGGAAATGGTGCAAGCCTATATTTTATGTGGAAGGATGAATGACCCAATGGGTCCTGGGTTGTCTAATTATTTTTAGAAAAAGTGGTATCTTTATATCTCAAATGTCTGTGCCCTTTTTTGCTCCTTGTTCCCAATGACTCTATTTTTGTACTGTACACTATCTAAAGTTGTTATAGAATTGAACAACCTATAAATGTAATATATTTTAAAAATTTACCATGTAATGTTATTACTGCACAAGTCTTTCCTTTCCTTGCCAGTGTCACAATGATTGTAAGGTGGGGCTTGTGTAGTGACATTACTATAAGTATAAAGCTTATAGTAATGTTTCTTGCATATTGGCAAAGGAAAACAAAACAGCACAGGCCAGTTCATTTGTTTTGGACTTCTAGTTGCTGTTTATTAATTGAAAGCAGACCAGTTGCAGATTTTGGCTACTGACCTGGTTTTTTTGCTACTAAGTAATGATCGATCTGTCATAATACTAGTCATGATACCTTTTGCTTGGAATTTTTTTTTAAAATCTATGAGGCAGTGTCACTGATATCAATACTCAAAGCTCAACATATAATTCAGGAGACTATCTCCCAATTCCAATTTCATGAAACATTGATCATCTTGGATGTCATAACCATTGACCTGTTTAAAAAAAGAATGGTCACACACAGAGTGGCTAATGCCAAAATACCTTCAAAGGAATTTTGAAGGCTTCCATGTTTGTTGTGAATAGATCTGCTCTCCATCCACAATTCTGAAATATGACATAGGAGTTGTACTTCCAGAACTAGGAGTCAACATTTCCAATTTATTTGCCATTGCTCCCCGGTGTGGTTTAGACATAGTACTTTATGTTATGAAATATGTCCTATTAATGGCGCCAAAAAGAAAAATGGGAATTTTCAAATGACATTCTCAGCTGTTCAATCACAACAAAATTGCACATTAGTTACCAAAACCCATCTTTCATCTTGCTAATGTGATTGTTCTAGAAAATTGACTCAGTGTTCTTTAGATGAAGGATGGCCTCATTGTCCCAGAAGCAGAACAGTGCTTATAAACAAGGCCAGAAACAGCAGCCTCTTTCTCTCATTAGAGAAATATTTCTGGGAATAGTACAAAAATGCTATTTCAGGTGTGAGCTTCTAACTATTCACCCTGTGTTAATGATATTTCAAATGCAGGGTGCTGTTTGATTGAATTAATTAAAAGAATGCTTTTAAAATCCTAAAAAAATTTTTTCCAAACAGATGGTAAATTTTAGCAGAGCTTAAAGACCAAGAAACTCTTTGCATTTTTAATATTTTGTTAAACAAGTAGCTGACCATTTATATGTCTAACTTGGTTCCATTGGCTATACAGTGTTCCCTCAATTTTTGCGGGTTCGGACTTCGTGGAAAGTCTATACCACGGTTTTTCAAAATTATTAATTAAAAAATACTTTGCGGGTTTTTTCCCAATATCACGTTTTTTCCCACCCGATGACGTCATATGTCATCACCAAACTTTCGTCTGCCTTTAATAAATATTTTTCTTTAATAAACTTTAATAAATAAACATGGTGAGTAATAATCTGAATGGTTGCTAAAGGAATGGAAAATTGCAATTTAGAGGTTTAAAGTGTTAAGGGAAGGCTTGTGATACTGTTCATAGCCAAAAATAGCATATTTACTTCCGCATCTCTACTTTGCGGAAATTCGACTTTCGCGGGTGGTCTCGGAACGCATCCCCCGCGAAAAGCGAGGGAACACTGTATCCCAAGTTTCTTCTTGGTTCACTTAGATTTCAGACAAAAGAAAGGCTAAATCTGTTCAACTAAGGATGCTTAAATCTTAAAATTTAAATATTACCTACTCTATTATGCAAATTTTTGAAATCACTTTTGGAATCTGTCATAAAAGGTTTCGAAATTAGATATTAATTTTTGATATTGAATTTGATATTGAAAGTGGCCTTTTTGAGTGGTACATTAGTTAAAGTTTCTTGTAAACAAAGAAGAAAATTATTTCTGTGACATACGTAAACACAGATTGTCTCAATACAAAAGAAATTATTTTTTCTTAAAGTGGGATTAATCTAAAGGGATTATCTCCTGTTGCAAATGCAATATTATTTGCAATATTTGTGCAGTCAGATCCTTTTGAAAAAGGACTAATTTTTTTGTGGGTTGTCTGCATTGTTTCACTTCATGGAAGCAGAGAAATAAGTGGTACTTATTTTATTGATATTTATTTTATTTTGTCAAATAAGATATACACTCTTATGGGTGACACAGACATATTTTGATGGGGATGTCTCTTTCTATTCATTCTTCTCCTTATTTCCTTAGCTGTATGTGACCCTCCATGCCAGAACAAAGGATCCTGTAGCCGCCCTCAGCTTTGCATTTGCCGCTCAGGCTTCAGAGGGTCCAGGTGCGAAGAGCTGATCCCAGAAGAAGAATATCATCCTCCTGGCCTTGCAAGTGCACTTCAGCCTCTGGCAGGTTCCTTTCCAATGCGAATAAACAATGCAGAAAAAAGAGAGCCACAGATACCTGTCATACAGAAGCTGCCAGCTGAGTAAGTTATCCCAGTTACATGCCATAGTAATTATTCCCTTTTAGTAACTTTAACAATGGTATAGTGCAGTGATGGCGAACCTTTTTATCCTCAGGTGCCAAAAGCACATGCACCCGGACTATTGTAAGTGCTCCAGTGCCCACACCTATAATTCAATGTCTGGGGGAGGGTGAAAAAAGCTCTCCCTGGCTGCCACAGAGGCCAGAAATAGCCCATTTCCTGACTGAGGCTCCTGAGGCTTCCCTAGAGCCTGCAGAGAGTGAAAATGCCCTCTCCCATTCCACGGAAGCGCTCTGTAAGCCAAGGTTATGACCTATAAAGCCCTTCATGGCACCGGACCAGAATATCTGCGAGACCGCCTTCTGCCACACGAATCCCAGCAGCTGGTTAGGTCCCACAGAGTTGGCCTTCTCCGGGTCCTGTCGACTAAACAATGTCAGCTGGTGGGACCTAGGGGAAGAGCCTTCTCTGTGGCAGCCCTGACCCTCTGGAACCAGCTCCCCTCAGAGATTAGGACTCCCCCCACCCTCCTTGCCTTTCATAAACGTCTTAAAACCCACCTCTGCCGTCAGGCATGGGGGAGCTGAGACATCTTCCCTTGCCTATGTAGTTTTATGTATGGTATGTTTGTCTGTATGCTTTTTATATAATGGTTTTTTTTAAAGCTTTTTAATGTAAATTGTTATTTTAGACTTCAATATTAGATTTGTTATGGTATATTGTTTTATCACTGCTGTGAACCACCCCGAGTCTTCGGAGAGGGGCGGCATACAAATCTAATGAATGAATGAATCAATGAGTGAGTGAGTGAGTGAGTGAGTGAGTAAGTAAGTAAGTAAGTAAGCAAGCAAGCAAGCAAGCAAATAAATAAATAAATAAATAAATAAATAAATAAATAAATAATTAATTAATAAATAAATAAATAATAAATAAAACCATCCACCCAGACCCTCCATTTGAGCTGAAAATCAGCTGGCTGGCACGCACATGTGCGCTGCAGCTAAGGTAAGGCAACGGCTTGTGTGCTGGCAGATATGGCTCCATGTGCCACCTGTGGCATGCGTGTCATAGGTCCGCCATCACTGGTGTAGTGGAAGGACTCCATTCTAGAAGAAATGTGGAGAACAAGACAGACGCATCTGCCCTAACAGATCCCTCTTGAAATATGGCCGCCAAGGACATTTAAGTTGGATTGATAGTAAAGCTGTGTTGCTATTACTGTCTTAGAAAATCCACTACCTCAAACCTGTGGCTAATTTTTTTTCTTGGTCCATTTTCTGTACTTTTCTTCCTTCATTGTTATTCTAAACAGCAAGAAAGTAGTCATGTATAAAATGGACTGCTATCATCCCCTAGGCCTAAGTCAAAGATGAGAGCTTTCAGCAGTGAAGGGCTACCAAAATTTTTACTACCACACGGTGGGCATGGTTTATGAAGGACGCCCTGCATTTTCTTTCAATGTCTTTCAGTGCAAATTGGATGCTCTGGGGTGGAGCTCCATTTCCGCTACCACACTGCATTCCCCCCTATCCGGACAGTAGTCCACCCCCGGCTTTCAGTGACTGATGACCACTGCACAGTGAATTTACAGCATTTAGGAAGGAACTAAATAACTATTGCTAAAATATGAGGATATATTGTATTGCTGTTATTATTGGGAGTGGGAAGAGATGCATGTTTTATGACATGAGTAAAGTTTAAAACTGAATGGTTAATCAGAAATTGTCAGTAGTAAATATATAAACCAGAGCTCTTCGTTCAGATGGTGTTTTTTTTTTAATTTTTCAACCTATTCCATGTTCGGGCAAAAAGATTTTAAAACTTGGTTTAATAGTGCTTTTATTTAAAAAAACTACCTGCAGTGAAAAGTGTCAATCATTCAATCCCATTACCTCCCCAGTACAGTATAGCTTTAAGTATACATTTTTAAATGTAAGAAGAATAAGTCTAACATTTTTTTCCAAAACAGTGCTCCATCTGGATATATAAAAAATAGACATATGGTCTATTCCAGGCACTTTGGAAAATGCAGATCAAGCATTATTCAGGCAGGCACTTTTGTCAAGACCAGGAGTCTGGGCTATCCTGATACACATGGTTTAGTACAGCAGTCCTTAATTTACAACCATTTGTTTAGAGTTCTTTTGAAGTGACAATGGCATTGAAAAAACTGATTTATGACTGTCACATTTATGACTCTTGTGCGTCATCATGGTTACAAAATCAAAAGTTGGGCACTTGGCAACTGGCCTGTTTTTATGACTGTCCTGGCTCATCTGGTCATCATTTGTAACTTTCCCAGTTGACTTTTGACAAGCAAAGTTGACTGCCTGATTCACTTAATAACTGTGTAAAAAAAATGGTTGCAAAATGGGATAAAGGTCACTTAGCTGCCTTGCTGAGCAATGGAAATTTGGGGCTCACTTATGGTCATAAACTGAGAACTACATATAGCTGAAAGGAGGGGGACACACCCGCAGCAGCCTAAAATAGCCTGTAGGTGTTGGATTTTCTCACATTGACTGCATCCTCAGCCATATCCATTATGAAGCATGGTAGATTGTATGTATGATTTTGGGACAAGAGGAAAAGTCTGCTTTGAATCTGGAACAACTTTAATCTGTTGGGTAAGGATGAGATGAGGGAATGGCCTAAAGAAATGGCAAAAACAACCTTATTGATCATATTCATACCACTTTTAGGGACATTATGGGGATTGTTGCCAGCGCTAAACAACATGTGTTTTGGGTGACATTTACCCATTTTAAGGAAATTCTTTTGATTTTCATCTTGCCAAATGTTTGGTATAATCCACAAAATGTGGATTATGTTTTCCTAAATCAAGATCAAGTTAAATCAATGAGCAAATTAAAAGGTTTAGATCCCCAAAAAGATCCTTCAGTGACTACACTTCTTATATTTCTTCATGGAGAAAATTGTCCATTTATTTTCATATGCATTCTATATTTTTAAAGGACCCCTCTTTTTCCACGACTGCTAAATTTACTCAAAATCTTTCATGCATTCAACAAATTCTTTTCTGAAAGTTCATATACTGTACGTCCTGTTTCATTTGTGTGTTTTCTCAAAACTAAATTGTCAGTAGGGTTTACTTGTACAAAATCCATGCTGATTTTTTTTCCAGCAACATTTGTTACTTTATATATTTCTTATTTCTTTCCCCTGTTCCCACCAATATGTCCAAAAAAATATCAAGCTAGCTTGCTTATAATTTCCCATTGGGTCCCTTTTTAAAATTGGTGTCATGTTGGCTATTTTCCAATCTTCTATCACAGAGTCTGATTTGAAGACTAAATTACATATGCCTGAAGGTCAACAATTCTATATTTTTGCTTTTACGTTCTTAGTGTATGCTATTAGAAACTGGTGATTTGTTATATTATACTTTTGCTACCAGAGTTTTCGCTTATTTCTCTTGTTTGTTTACTTGGTCAATATATGCTTCAAAACTACAGTTGACCTTTGCTCAGTCATTTTAATTTCAACGCCCCACTTATTTGATTAGGATTTTATAGCTTAAACATCCTACAATTATGTGACCCAACTTCAGGATTTTTCCTTGCAAAAACTCATTACAAGGAATGATTATCCGTTTTACATATGCAGATATTTTGCCATGAGTCATTGTTAATAACTTGAATAGCCTCATGCAATCACATTTCTCCCTTGCAGTCATATGATTTAGATTCAATTCCAGATAAATTTTTAATCCTAAATAACACAATAAAGATTACAACTCAATTTTTGCATACTACAACAATATCCTTCAAAAACTTCTCCATACACTATATGAAACAAGATATAATTAGAAAACATACAGTATAATATAAAGATCTTTCTATAGGAATTACAGTGGTACCTCAAGATACGAACCCCTCGTCTTACGAACAACTCGTGATACGAACCCGGGGTTCAGAAAAAATTTGCCTCTTCTTACGAACTTTTTTCGAGTTACGAACCGGCGTTCGGAGACTGCTGGGAAGCCGCGCGGCTGTTTTAAAAGGTAACAGCCGGGCGGCGGGGCTTCCCAGAAGCCTCCCGAACGCCCGTTCGTAACTCAAACAAAGTTCGTAAGAAGAGGCAAAATTTTTCTGAACCCCGGGTTCGGTTCGGGAGGTTGCTGGGAAGCCCCACAGCCCGGCTGTCACCTTTTAAAACAGCTGCGCGGCTTCCCAGCTGTCTCCCGAAGCCGAACGCGGAAGTTCGGCTTTGGCGTTCGGCTTCAGGAGACAGCTGGGAAGCCGCATGGCTGTTTTAAAAGGTCGCAGCTGGCCTGGGGGGCTTCCCACCCCCCCGAACCCCGAACCCGGGTTCGGGAGGGTGCTGGGAAGCCCCCCAGGCCGGCTGTCACCTTTTAAAACAGCCGCGCGGCTTCCCAGCAGTCGCCGAAAGCCGGGTTTTTTGCGGGGGTTTTTTTGGTTGCACGGATTAATTGACTTTACATTGTTTCCTATGGGAAACAATGTTTCGTCTTACGAACCTTTCGTCTTACGAACCTCCTCCTTGCACCAATTAAGTTCGTATCATGAGGTATTACTGTATTAGTATTTTTAATTCTTCATTAAAATAATATTATTTATGCTAAAGTCAACCATTTTTAATCAACCATTTACTGTCTCAGCAGCATACCTTATCAATTAAGATATATTTAATTCAATAAACCATAGTATTACATTTAAAAAGGTGGCTAGTTAAATGCTTTTGCAGTTTCCGTTTGGAATTGCAAAGTATATAACAAAATTGTACAAACAATTTTGCACAGCCTTTAATTATTATTATTATTATTATTATTATTATTATTTATTAGATTTGTATGCCGCCCCTCTCTGAAGACTCGTGGTGGCTCACAGCAATAATAAAAACAATGTACAACAAATCTAATATTTAAAAAATATATAAAACCCCTTATTTAAAAAGCAAGACATACACACAAACATACCATGCATAAACTATATACAGTATGTCTCAATTCCCCCATGCCTGATGGCAGAGGTGGGTTTTAAGGAGTTTACAAGGAGGCAAGGAGGGTGGGGGCAATCCTAATCTCCGGGGGGGGGGGCAGCTGATTCCGGAGGGTCAGGGCCGCCACAGAGAAGGCTCTTCCCCTGGGGCCCGCCAGACGACATTGTTTAGTCGACGGGACCCGGAGAAAGCCAACTCTGTGGGACCTAACTGGTTGCTGGAATTCATGTGACAGAAGACGGTCCCAGAAATATTCCGGTCCAATGTTAGGTCTCTTCATGATGTTAGGTATATATAAAACATAATTTATATCTGTTGCTTTCAGATCAAAAGGTAATCTCTAAAGTGACAATAGTGTATGATGAGAAAAACAAAATTCTTAATGCCTATTTTGCATCTATCATCCCTCAGAAGCTAAATGGATCCTATCTGGAAATTATTAAGTTACTGAGAGTGTGACGTAACGGCAGCTGAGGATAGATATCAAGATGGTAACTTTGCTAACTTAAATGAAATAAAATCAGATCAGATTCCAAAGCCACTAACCCTCAGATAAGTAGATTGTACAATAGTTATTAAAGAATTTCAGTTTTGTAGCAAAATTAGGCCCTATTTTTATTAAAATCAAGGTTCAAAATTATTGTCCCAAAGGTGCTTTTTTCAAGAGGCAACTGGATTTTATGATTTTTCTTTGAAGACATTTCGCTTCTCATCTAAGAAGCTTCTTCAGTTCTGATTGGATGATGGGGAATGGTTCCATTCCCCACCATCCAGTCAGAGCCAAAGAAGCTTCCTGGATGAGAAGCAAAAAGTCTTTGAAGAAAACCCAAAAAATTCAGTTGCCTTTTGAAAAAGCACCTTCAGGACAACCATGACCTGGATGACTGAGAATCTCCACAGATGTTCAAAATTATTGCATCTCCTTTTCTCATTCAAAAGATGTAAGAGACTAGTTGGTTTAGTGCAGTGTTTCCCAACCTTGGCAACTTGAAGATATTTGGACTTCAACTCCCAGAATCCCCCAGCCAGCGAATGCTGGCTGGGGAATTCTGGGAGTTGAAGTCCAGATATCTCCAAGTTGCCAAGGTTGGGAAAAACTGGTTTAGTGGTTACAGATTTAGCAGAGTAGCCTATGTGAGAAGCAAATGCATAGATTTTTATATCTGCTTGGTGTGAGACCACAAATAGTGGTGGATAGTTCTTAAATTCACTATAATCTTACAATCATAATAGTGATTCAGTACGTTTCTTAAAGAAGGGAGAATATATATATCTAGCCATAGTATTAGAATTCTCTCCATTCCTAGAAATGGGAAAGGATAAATCAGAGTATATCCCTGAAGACCATCTGTCTGAACACTTATCCAAACATGTGTTTTGCAATTACTTATGCAAATTTATTTAGTGAAGTTAAGCGTATGTCTTTCAGGATCCAATTTCGGCAACAGAAGGTGCTAGTTAAAGGGTGGAATATTCTAACTGCAAGATAGAAAAGGAAAACAGATCACAGGGAAGAAAATATTAAGCCTTATGTAAAAGATCACACATACAGTAACTAGGGGTACAGATTATATGAACATTAAAATGTGGGGAGGAATTGTGCCTACTTGAATTGATGTGTGACTTTCTTTGAAATTTGTAGATGTTCCAGCTTCTTGTAGTCTGTTTAAACCTCAGCAAAATGTGAGGCCAAGGAAGGCCAAGAGTTCCTTGTTAAAAGCATCAGACTTTCCTTTAGTGGGCAGCCACTGTCTAGAATAAAAAAACACTAGGGGAAATTTGTGTCCCAAATCTTTAACTGTCTGGAAATGGATTGCCCCTCTAAGCAAAATCAGATGTATCCATTTGAATCAAAAGGGGACACGTGGGGCCTTGAAGGTAGGGGAGGGCGTTGAGAGGCGCCCACGATTTGGTAGACTATGTGTGCAATTAACTCCAATGTCTATTTGTGTGTTGAGAAACTCTTTGCTGGCGCAAAGAGTTTCTCAACACACAAATAGACATTGGAGTTAATTGCACACATAGTCTACCAAATCGTGGGCGCCTCTCAACGCCCTCCCCTACCTTCAAGGCCCCACGTGTCCCCTTTTGATTCAAATGGATACATCTGATTTTGCTTAGAGGGGCAATCCATTTCCAGACAGTTAAAGATTTGTGATCTATGTTCTGCCAGGCCATTTAATGACCACTTCAGAGACTGAAAAAGGAAAGACCCATTGGCTGTTCATTTCTGTAACTTAGACTATTTGTGTGGTCTCCACTTTTCTCCAATAATTCAGTGGCAATTACCTAACAGAAGGAAGTGAATCAGCATCTTATGGTTTATGTGGCATTGAGTAAGAAGGGCAGCTGGCCAATAGGGGAGGCAGTTGAATGAGACAGAAAGTAAAAGAAAAATTGCCAAGAAATTTAAGGTTAAACAAAGAGTATGGCTGGTTGTCAAGAGGTTGCCATGGTTACATGCTTTCTTCGAAAGGGATTCGCAGATCCATAGATTATATATTTCAAAATGGAATTACTAGCTCTTTAATTATAAAAAATATTTTTGTAACCTTTTGTGAGAAAGATCAAACAATTTGTCAGTGAAGCAGAAATGGTCTAAAACCTTATGTTTGACCCATCTTTTGTCTCCTAAATAAAATTAGTATATATTGTTGGGATTAAAAATGAATAACTGAAAGCCTGAAGTTCTACTTCATGAATGATCCTGGTATATTGTACTAGACATTGTATATTGTCTAGTAAGAGGAACTAGACAAGATTTGGTCAGTTTAGTTTGCTAGATATGGTGCCATGGTATTCTGGAGATCTCTACTTGAATTACTTCAGAATATCAGAAAATGGTATAGAAACACACCCATCTATCTCTAATCTATCTCTGATGGTTCCTGCTCTGATATTGATTAGAAATTGTGGTGTGGAGAAGTCAACCCAACTGTTCTGGACCTGGACTGTTCCAAGTATACGAGCTTTACATCTTGTAATTTTCAAAGCATTTCCTTTATTTTTCCTTTCACTTTGGATTTTGTCATTTACAGCTCCGGCATGTAAAATGCATTCCGATCTCACAGACTAAACTACAAAGTTATAATTCTTTCTAAAATAACAGGCTGCCTACTTCAAAACATCTTCTTATCTCTGGGTCAGGTTCACGCTATTAAAAAAACCTTTATCATGCAATATAAAACTCACTTCTCTGGAGAAACAGCATACACCTCCATTTTGTTTCTAGCACGTTGAAGAAGAGCATCCATCTCTTCCGGTTAATCCCAGATGTGATGTAATTAATTAATTTACGCACTCTGAATAGCATATTAAAAACTCTTCCCCCCAAGTTCGTCTTTTCTTTTCTGTGATCTTCTGAACTTTTCACTTAACCATTATCTGAAGAAGCATTATTCTGCATACTTTCATCGAATGGCTGTTCTATTTCATTTTCATCATCACTAGACTCTTCCACCTCTCTTAAATTAGGGTAAATAGCAGCTTCTACATCATCTTTGTCTTCTGAATCTGACAATTCCAAAGGCTGATAGGGAACACCAACCAATCTGGATAGCTCCAGGTTGAAGAAAGCTGTTGGAGAGAGCAGTTGAGTGGAGGTATCAAGCAGGGATTTAGCTTGGACTCATTACAAGAGATCTGACTCCTCTTGAATGCTTTTAGGCCTTATCTAATCTTTTTCTGGTGAAAGTTGCCAGTCAGGCAGATTCCTATGAAATTGGCATAGAACAAAAAAATAACTAATTTGAACTCTACATATGTGAGTCTGATTGTTCGTGCCTGACAAAAACTGATCTAAACTCAATCTTAATGGATGGATATCTAGACATTTTGGGTGTGGGAGTTAATTCTTTTAATTTCATCATTGTTTGATAAATTTGATCTGTGACTAAAAAAAACCCTTGCTAAGTCATTTTCTTCTGCATGTGTTGATTAATTGTTTCTAAGAATGAAAGGTATTCAAATCTAATGCACAGGCAAATTTGGTATTGAACAGTACTGTATTCTGTTTCAAGCAACAGAAATGTATTGATTGTTCTAATATGCTTCGCAAATGCATGTATTAATAATACTGTACATGGATACATTTAAATATTATCAGGGTGGTTGATCCATCTAACTCAATAACTCTAACTGATGACATGGCACAAGACAATCCAGTGATGTAGTGATTAAGGCACTAGGCTAAAAACCAGGAGACTGAGAATTATAGCCCTATCCTACCAACTGGTTTTGGGTCAATCATTCTCTGTCAATTCTAAGAAGGAGGCAAGGCAAACCACTTGTGAAAGTTTTTCAGAAACTAGTCCACGATTCACCAGGAGTCAAAACTGACTACAGTATGTCCATATTTATTCATTCTATATGACAACTTAAATTAATTCTTTTCCGCTTTCCCCCCTAAAATTCTTTTACTGGAGATGCCAACTTAATTTTAGAGGAATTTGCAAGTAATACATGATTCCTTACCATTAAAGCATAATAATCAATTTTGAAGGGCTATCAAAAATTTTACTACCACCCTGTGGGCGTGGCTTATCCAGGATGCCCTGCATTTTCTTTCAACATCTTTCAGTGCAAATTAGGTGTCTCAGGTGGAGCTCCATTTCCTCTAACCCACTGCGTTCTCCCCCATGCAGGCAGTAGCCCACCCCTGCTCATACATAAAAGATAAGTTAGTTGCCTCTTACATACTGTATATTTCAATTCATATAGGAAGTGCTGCCAATATACCTTTGACTTTAGCTCTACCTTACACTGCCATTACAATTCTAGGCTTTCTCATAATAATGTGGTACCTAACTTTATCATCCAAACCATTAAAAAAAAAAATTGGATTTCAAAGGTGCAACCATGGAGGAGTGAGTGGTGAGGTAAGAATATTATGCAGCTGATATAATTTAGTTATCTCAAGAAAAGATGATACCACTAGATTGGATACCATTGTTTTATTTGTGCATATTTAAAAGAGATTTTTCTGATTCCTATTAGAATTCTCTAAAACACTGTTTCCCAACCTTGGCAACTTGGAGATATCTGGACTTCAACTCCCAGAATTCCCCAGCCAGCATTCGCTGGCTGGGGAATTCTGGGAGTTGAAGTCCAAATATCTTCAAGTTGCCATGGTTGGGAAACACTGCTCTAAAAGGTATTAGAGCAATCTGTAAGAAAGGTTTGTGGAAAGATTTGAAAAAAAGAGAGAGAAAATTATGTTTATGTTCAGTGTATAAAATAAACAATGGAAGAAGATAATCCAAGAACAATTTGTACTTTGGAGAACAAGACAGTGGTTTCTCAATATAACTTTGGCTAGCGTACTCTATTGTTTGTGAACTTTTAGCCAAATTAACCATCGGAAAATTATTTTGGAGTCCCTGATAGAATAAATGTTTCATTGAAATACAAAACAAAAAATGCAGACATTTTCTTCTTTAATGCTGAATCTTGTTTAGGTGAAAACGGTAGGGCCGATTTTACATATAGCCTTGATCTGAGAAGTTTAAATCTAGAGCTTACATGTTCTCCATATTAAGTTGTATACTTCCTAAAACAAAAAATGGAAAACAATTGCAAAAGATTATTATGAAAGGATCAGCTATAGTTCATACTTATGGATGTTTAAGTTAAAGTCATTTCTTTATATTTGTAACCTGTGGAAACGGTCTTAAAAATTATATCCAGTAATGTACTGTAAGTTCTTGAGTTACTGCCAGCACTTCTTGTAAAAGACAAGTAATGTAACAATGTAAATAGCATCAGCAGGAGAGAAAGGAGCACCAGCAAAGTAGGTAATTATGTGAATATTTGAGAGACAACATCCTCAGTACTGGTGCATAACTCTGGAATTTCCACTTTATTTTTACAAACCTTGTAAATTCTCAAATCACCTAAAATATATACTGCTATGTTTCCCGTTGCAGTTCTCATTAAAAATACTTTAATGTTCCAACTTTCTAGGTTGATTTGTTTGTAGTTTATGCTTTTAATATTCTGTAATGTAAATTATGCTGTGGTAGTTTTGCAGTGCATTTGCAGTAAAGTTCTAATGATAAATGAGCAACACATTTAAAGTAGACCATAATCCACTACGAGACAAATTAGAAAAATGTGGGTTAGACAGCTTCACCACCAGATGGATTCATAACTGGTTGACCAACTGCACTCATTGTGTAGTCCTCAATGGAACTGCATCTACATGGAAGGAAGTATGCAGTGGAGTACCCCAGGGCTCTGTTTTAGGCACAGTACTCTTCAACTTCTTCATCAATGACTTGAATGAGGGGATAGATGGGGAACGCATCAAATTTGCAGATGACACCAAGCTGGCAGGAATAGCCAGAAGATAGACTTAAGACAGAAGGATCTTGACAGACTTGAACATTGGGCTCTATCAAACAAAATGAAATTAAATGGTGAAAAAAGTTAGACAAGAAAAACAAAATGTATAGGTACAGTATACGTGGTACCTTGCTCAATAGTAGTAACTGAGAGGACAATTGTTTAAATATGAGCCAGCAGTGTGCAACAGCTTCCAAAAAAGCCAACACAGTTCTAGGCTGTATTAACAGAGGGTTAGAATCAAGATCAGGTGAAGTGTTAATACCACTTTATAATACCTTAGTAAGGACACATTTGGAATACTGCATTCAGTTTTGGTTGCCATGATGCAAAAAGGATGTGGAGACTCTAGAAAGAGTGCAGAGAAGAGCAACAAAAATGATTAGGGGACTAAAGGCTAAAACATGAAGGTTGCAGGAACTGGGTATGTCTGGTTTAATGAAAAGAAGGACTAGGAGAGATATGATAGCAGTGTTCCAATATCTCAGAGGCTGCCACAAAGAAGAAGGCTATTCTCCAAAGCACCCGAGGGTAGGATAGGAAGCAATGGGTGGAGACTAAATAAGGAGAGAAGCAACCTAGAACTAAGGAGAAATTTCCTGACAAACAATCAGTGGAACAGCTTGCCTCCAGAAGTTGCAAATGCTCCAACACTAGAAGTTTTAAAGAAGATATTGGATAACCATTTGTCTGAAGTGGTGTAGGATATCCTGCCTAAGCAGGGGGTTGGACTAGAAGATCTCCAAGGTCCTTCCAGTTCTGTTATTATATTATTTTTAAAATATATTGTGTATTTTAAAAATACATAATATTGACTATTGACATCCCAGACAAAGTTTTACTGGAAATGATAGAATTTATATTTAAACTCTGGCGTCTCACAGTATTGACCTTAGGGAGACTCCCACTTATTGACTTTATTGAGAAAATTGGAAATTAGTTTCTCTGATGGCAATATGTTTCTCTCTTCCTTTAAGAAGAGAAGCAAAATCAAGAAGTGACATCCCTGGGCGTTAATTCCATGAATAATTTTTGAAAAAGTTGGACATGTTTAGCTTGGAGAATAGAAGATGAGACACGATAATTGTCTTTAGCTATCTTAGCAGTGTTATATAGAAGATGAAACACATAAAACAGTGGATAGAAATTGTTAAAACAGAAAGCTTGAGTTAAAATTAGAAGAAAATTCCTAATGATAAGGAATGATTGACTGTAGTGGGTTTCATATACACCGTGGCTTGTTTTAATTATGATTTGTTGAATTTACATCACACATAAAATGAAAGTAGGTCAGAAGTTAGCACATTGTGTGAATATCATAACGTGATTTCCCCAATACAAGTCAGAGGTATGGACTTAAATTCCTATAAATTCTCTGCTTGGAGCAGAATACCCCTTCTTCCCCTAGTTTCCCAGTTTGAATGAAATTGGAAAGTATGCTTATAAATTATAGAATGGATTAAGATATTAAGATAAACTTCAAACCATACTTTAAATATTTTGGCCTGTTCTGAAGCTCTCAAGTATCATTGGCATCCTTCAGTCTCGAAAGACCATGGTATCATGCTCTGGATTTCTCCAAAGTATAAATCTGATATAAACTATATAGAATGCTATGATTAATTTTTCAAAAAAGATGTTTTACTTGCTCACACTTCAAGGGGAAGAGAGAAGAGACAGTGTGGATAACAAAAATAGTTAATTCACATTCCAATTTATTAGACTTATTCCATTGCATAGGATTCATGTTGCCAGAGAAATCAAGTCAAGGAATGAATTCAAATTATTACTTAATTACTGAATGGAAATTATACTTATTGATGTAAATGTCTTGAGACTTCTTTTCAAATGTTCCGTAAGATATAAGCAAGATTTACCTAATTCTGTTCCAAACCATTAAATTAAAATGATCAATGTAATTTACCAATAAGTAATGCATCTAAATAGTATCACAAGTAGGTTTTTAAACCTTAGTTTGACTTTTGAAATTCTTTTTGATGTAAATCAGAATAGGATTTGATACCTGGAAGGTATATGTAGAGGAAAAAACTTTAGCTCATTAAATGTAAAGGTGCCATTAAATAAATAGAAAAAAATAAACAATTTGCCTCCAGAAGTTGTGAATGCTCCTACACTGGAAGTTTTGAAGAAGATTTGGATAATTATTTGTCTGAAATGGTGTAGGGTTTCCTGCCTAAGCAGGGGGTTGGACTAGAAGACCTCTAAGGTCCCTTCCAACTATTCTATTCTATTCTATTCTGGAACTATGTAGAGTACGTATCTTGCTCCCTAGGGGGCTTGTGTATTTTTCAGGAAATCTACTTAATCTCATTAAGTTTTGGCTTCTTTGGAAATTCCAGTACTATCCACTACTTTATTTAGAAGTTGAAAATAAGAGGGTAGTTGAGCTGCTTAGAAACAAAGCAGTCTGGAAATCTTGGTACTGTTCTCAAGCAGAGAAAAGAGAAATCAGCAGAACCAAATAGACCTGAAAAATGAAAGAAAGAAAGAAAGAAAGAAAGAAAGAAAGAAAGAAAGAGGGCACAAACTGGGGTTAGTTGGGGGAAAGATCAGAAGCAACTTGAGAAAATATTATTTTACTGAAAGAGCAGTAAAAAACAACCTTCCAGCAGACGTGGTTGGTAAATCCACAGTAATTTAAACATGCCTGGGATAAACATATATCCATCCTAAGATAAAATACAGGAAATAGTATAAGGGCAGACTAGATGGATCATGAGGTCTTTTTCTGCCGTCAATCTTCTATGTTTCTATGAAAGAAAGAAAGAAAAAAGTGAAGGAAGGAAGGAAGGAAAGAAAGAAGGAAAGAAGGAAAGAAGGAAAGAAGGAAAGAAGGAAAGAAGGAAAGAAGGAAAGAAGGAAAGAAGGAAAGAGACTTAGCATGTGCTAAGTTGAAACAAACTCTGCTCTGTAAGAATCTGTTGTGACACCCATCATGCATTAATAGGCATTGAAGCACTGGGCCTTGGAAATGGAGAAGATATGCTTAATGTTGTGGTTCACCTATCATAAAAAGCTAACCCTGACCCTAAATAATTTTATTAAAAAATCCTAAGTAAGACAAATTTGCTAATGGACATTCATTCTTTGTAAGGCTTCATTCACTGATGACTTTTATGGATTGTATATTCTGTTTTATTTCTTTGGCTAGGACCATTCCTTGGCTCTATTTCTATAGTGATCAGTGCCAAAATCAGGAATCAGAATGCACTCCAAATTCATATAGGATGAGCCAACTCTGAAGGGATCACTCATGTTTGGAAACAGATGAGAGAATTGAGGAACAATGGATCTTTCCTTGTGAATATGGTACTCCTTGCACAGACATAATACTAGTGACTCTCTTATACTCAGAGTCAATTCATTTTATTTGACTTGCATGATTGCTGCTGGTGATTGGTATTTGTTTTTTTATTGTTGTTCAAGTGGTTTGTTTTGGTTTTTGAGCCCAGAATAATCAGTGCTTTTGGCTAAGAGTTTTGAAATGGTTGCATGGTGATATGCCAAATTAGGATCTGTTCTGGTTAATGCATTGCTCAAAACAAAGCAACAAAAAGTGATTTTAACTACCTAGCAATTTTGGTATATTTTTTTTGTAATCTGCCATTCTCTTAGGAAAATATTATTATCCACAGGGCCCTAAATTCTCCGAAGGCAACTATGTTATAAAGGAAGAATGGAATGATAGTAGAAGTAATTTAGCTAAGAAGTTTGCTTGTGTTTCAGAAGACGAAGTAAAAAGTTAGTCTGTGATTTTAAATAATTATCTATCATCCAAGAGCTATACAATAATACAACAGGAAAAGAAAGAAGAGTATGATCAATAAGTTAACAGATGCGCTACATTCATTCATGTTTTGCAATATCAGAATAATCTACAAATACAATTAAAATAATATGTTGATGCAATAAAAAGCTATAACTGTTATAATGTAAAAATAATAAAAAGGAGACAGAAATACAGTAGAGTGGATAAATATAATGAATTTGAATGCCCAAAGGGGAAAAAACTTGGAGCTATCATTGAATTGTTGATAATGTTGGCACTAATTATAGGAAAGTGGAGAATAGACAGATTAGACAGATTAACAGAGATGGAAGGCATAAATAGAGTTGGAAAGCATAAAACTTGTCAGGAAAGACTTAATGGACTCAATCTGTATAGTCTGGAGGACAGAAGGGAAAGGGGGGACATGATTGAAACATTTAAATATGTTAAAGGGTTAAATAAGGTTCAGGAGGAAAGTGATTTTAATAGGAAAGTGAACACAAGAACAAGGGGACACAATCTGATGTTAGTTGGGGGAAAGATCAAAAGCAACAAGAGAAAATATTATTTTACTGAAAGAGTAGTAGAGCCTTGGAACAAACTTCCAGCAGACGTGAATAACTGAATTTAAACATGCCTGGGATAAACATATATCCATCCTAACATAAAATACAGGAAATAGTATAAGGGCAGACTAGATGGACTATGAGGTCTTTTTCCGCCGTCAATCTTCTATGTTTCTATGTTTCTATGAAGGGACCTTGTATGACATGTAGTCCAACTTCCCCTCAAGCAGGAGACCCTACACCATTTCTGAGAAATGGCAGTGCAATCTCTTCTTAAAAGTCCCAAGTAATGCAGCTTGCACAACGTCCAAAGGCAAGCTGTTCCATTGATTAGTTGTTCTCACTGTCAGAAAGTATCTTCTTATTTCTAGGTTGAATCTTAATTAGTTTCCATCCATTATAACTTTTCTGGAGTTCAGGTGCTTCAGGTGCTTTGAAAAATGGCTTGACCCCATCCTCTCTGTGGCAGCCCCTCAAATATTGGAACACAGCTATCATGTCTCCTCTGGTTCTTCTCTTCACTAGACCAGTGTTTCCCAACCTTGGCAACTTGAAGATATTTGGATTTCAACTCCCAGAATTCCCCATCCAGCGAATGCTGGCTGGGGAATTCTGGGAGTTGAAGTTCAGATATCTTCAAGTTGCCAAGGTTGGGAAACACTGCACTAGACTAACCATGTCTAGTTCCTGTAACTGTTTTTCATATGTTTTGGTCTCTAGTCCCCTAATCATCCTGGTTGTTCTTCTCTGCACTTTCTCTAGAGTCTCAACATCTTTTTTATAGTGTGGTGACCAAAACTGGATGAAGTACTCTAGGTGTGGTCTAACTAAGGCTTTATAGAGTGGTATTAGTACCTCACTTGATCTTGATTGTATCCTTCTGTCAATACAATTTAGGATTGCATTGGCTTTTTTGGGCTGCCGCTGCATGCTACTGACTCATATTTAGCTGGTTGTCCACCAAGGCTCCAAGATCCCTCTCACAGTCAATGCTATTAAAGACTGGTCACCCTTCTACCTCAATTTTAGTTTAGTTTAAAACCCTCTTGATAAGTTGAGTCAGTCATTTTCCGAAGACATTCTTCCCAGTCTTTGTGAGGTGCAACCAGTGAAGGGCTGCAAATTATTTTACTACCATACTGTGGGTGTGGCTTATTTTGTGGGTGTGGCTTGCCAGCCATGTGACCAGGTGGGAGTGGCTTGATGATCATGTGATGGGGATGGCTTAAAGGTGCAGCTCTTCTAAAATTATACATATTCAACCTCATTTACTGCGATAGGAAAACATACCCAGAGCCCAGAAGGGAAAAAAATAAAAAAAATAAATTTTTCTACCAGTTCTGTGTACCTGACCAAAATTTTGCTACTTGTTCTGCGTACCGGACCATATCCATAAGAGCCCATCATTGGGTGCAACCCATCCCTTGCTAAAAGCCCATCTTGGAGGTAGTACAGACCATGGTCCATGAATCCAGAAGCTTTTTTTGGCAATACTAACCCTTTAGCCAGTGGTTCACTTCTAGAATTCTTTGTTCTCTTACTGGATGTTGTCCTTTCATTGACTGAATATTTTGTCAGGGTTCCAAGTAGCATCCAAAACTAAATCAGAGTCCGAGGCAAAGTATTCCTCAAAGTCCCAATTTATTAACAGAACCATGTTGGCACATCTGGGAGAAACCCGTATCTGAGGTCCCAGGGGTTTCTCCACCCAGTGAAGAGTTCAAGCCCTTGTCCCCACAGCCCCAAGTCCATCACATTGACCAATCTTCATCCGCCAACTTGGCAGAAACTCTCATCCCCTTCTGTGCAGGTGCAGGAGTGCAAAGACAAAGAATGACCTTGACAATCTGGAAGGAATTTGTTATGGCTACATGCAGACATCCCTCATGTAATGACCAGTCCCAAATTCCCACAGCAAAGAATACATTTTAAAATAGCATTAAGTATGGCAGGCCAAAGACCCCAACTAAAATGGCTATGGCTTGACATATTCCACATCAGGTGATCACAAATCAGAAGGCACTAATTTCTTTATTAGTACACAAGGTGCCCGTGATCAATGAGGGAAATGTTTAACTATTTAACTTCTGATAGGAAGAGAGGTGCTTGTCCAAAAAACTTTTATTTTAATTTAAATTACAGAAGTGTGGGCAATATGGGAAGAGTCAAAACTGTTATTCCCAAAAGCATATTAAAAGAGCCTCTTGGCTTTACCTTTCTCAGTTTCTTACCTTTATCTCTACAGGTAGGCAGAGGTGGGCTGCTAAGCTGGAACTGTGATGTGTGCTCATCCCCGTGGCTCTGAGTGCTCACGGAATCCAGCACAATTATGCTACTGCACCTGGGCAGTTAACGAAATTGCACCATGGCGCACCTGCATGTACGCACATGATTTTGCTACCTGCCCAGGTGCAGTAGCATAATTGTGCTGGATTCCGCTAGCACTCAGAGCCACAGGGGTGAGCACACATCACTGTTCCACCTTAGCAGCCCACCTCTGCATGCAGGCTTTAGCCTCATAAACAAGGAAGACTTTCAATGGGTACATAACCATTCAACACAAATATTAACTTAACTTTAATCTTCACAGGTTTCAGAACAGAAGCAGCTCCCTTGTTACTTCTCGGTCAAATACTGGCTCATCCCGCACAGTCCGACGCTACCCAGCTGTAGATCATGATCATCTAACTTCCAATATATTTCCCAATGGGAATGGATTTGAACAGAGCAATCCTGGGCCACGAATGGTATATCAGGAACCCGTTTTGTCTCCCTGGGGTAAGATTTCACATGGTTTTTTTGTTTAGTTTAGATTTTACAGACAAAAGGTCCTGGATGCAGAATTTGGGAGAAGTGGACCTTTATTACATTGGGTGTAGACATTTTGAGATTTCATAGCAGCATTTACTATATTGAATAAGACTTTATCATTACCGAATTTTTTTTAGATATGTGAGACTAAGATAGTGGTGCTGCCTATACCTTGTTACCCTTAATTACTTTTCTGTTTCCCTTAGTTAAATTATGCTGTCTGAAAAATAAAGCATACATTGTTTTAATTCCATTTGTACTCAGATGAAAATGCAATCTACAGAACAATTCATTATTATTTTATAGAGGGTAGCTTCTACTATCGCACAGGCTTGTTTCTCCTTTATGTAAATTTGTATACCGAGCAAATAGATCGACAGATGCACTATATCCTACAGCATCTTGAATCTTCAAAAACCTGCCTTCTACTACATAGTGTTGGCTGCTGGATCCCTGGGAAGCGCCTTCTCTGTGGCTGCCCTGGATCTCTGGAACCAGACTACCCCACCCTATTGGTCTTCCAGAAAGGTGTAAAGACCTGGCTTTTCCGACAGGCCTGGGGGCCTTGATCCTATGGTGGTAACCAGCAAGATTTGGCCATGAACAGTATGCAGGGGTTTAATTGTTGTATTGTAAATTGTTTTTAAACTGTTTTTAGTTATTTTAGTACTATTACTGATGTTTTATATTTTCACTATGAGCCACTTAGAGACCTTAGGGATGGCATAGAAATTAAGCAAATAAATAAATCAATAAACAAACAAACCAGAACCAGGAACATATTAACCCTTAATCCATCACCATTATCCACCAATATACCATGAAATACTTTGGGTTTTTCACCTCTCTCCTAGCTCTTGAATGGACTATGTCCATGATGGCGAACTTATGGCATGCCATCATACCAAATTGAGAATTGGTCCGTTTCTGGCCTCTGGAGGGCCTCTGGGGTGGGTGGGGAAGCTTGGGGAGAGCAAAAAAAAGGTCTTCCAGTTTAATTGGAAGTTGGCAAATGGGCCATTTTCTGCCTCTAGAGCAGTGTTTCCCAACCTTGGCAACTTGAAGATATTTGGACTTCAACTCCCAGTATTCTCCAGCCAGCATTCGCTGGCTGGGGAATTCTGGGAGTTGAAGTCCAAATATCTTCAAGTTGCCAAGGTTGGGAAATACTGCTCTAGAGGGCCTCTAGAGGTGGGGAAGGCTGTTTTTTACCCTCTCAGGCTCCTGGGAAGGCTCTCAAGCCTGGGGAGAGGGAGAGGGAAAATCCATTGCGTGGCGGGAGCAAGGGAGTCCTGCAAGGAATTATGGGTGTGGGGCACATGACCCCCCCCATGCTCCCCCCTTTTGGCAGGCAAACCAAAAAAGGGTTCGCTTTTACTGAACTAGGTTTTGCATTCTACTCCTGGTCTGTGTATTGTCTTCCTTGCACTATATCAGCCTCTTCTTTCTCAGTCTGAATTAAATTGAATTGAACAATGAACAGAACTTTCCTTCTCTTCATTGTTTTCTGCAGCTTTGTTCTCCCTTAATCTTAGTTGATTGTTCTGGCTTTGACTTCCTTTTTTCTTGGTTGGAGAAGTAAATGAACAACCTATTCATGTTTATTGAGACAGGTGGAAAGTGGCTTTACCATTGTAGATGGTTATTATAACCAAATGTATCTTCTGAGAATAGAGCTCTTGGCCTCCTCTCATTGCCCATAAAAAGGAAGAGGAGATACAAAAGAATAAAGGGAAAATGAATATATTAGCTTTTAAACATGTACATTCTCATGTGTAGTTTTATCTGGACCTTTTTGAACTCTTATCTGATTAAATCTTTCAATCATGTTCTGTTCGTTAATACAAGACAGAAATCCTGTTGTCTGATATAAGCTTTTGTCCTATATGATTCCTATTAAAATCAACCTTTAAAGTTCATTAATAGCAGAGTTCATTAAAAAAAATACTGTGCGGAAAAAACATTGCCCCTTCTATCATCCTAATTTGGAATAAATGGGATTCTGCAATTTAAATAGGAAGCAATCTCTCCCATCCAGGTGGCCAGTTTTCCTATTTGGGTTGTCTTGTCATTACAGCAGGGAATAAAGAATGAAAGCCATTCCTGCCTGCTATGCTAAAGTTATACTTAATTCTCCAAGTTTATTTTTGAGGAATAATAAAAATTGCTTAAGCTTCAGGCAATGTAATAAAGTAATGTTTAAGTTGCTTGAATCTGAGAGAATCGTAACATACATTATAATCAGAAGAGTTAATATGCTGTTTGCCAGTCCCCAAAACAAGTTGCTTAGGCATAATATTTTATTCTGTGATGTGTCTCTTCTTTCTCTTGCAGGAGCTGACCTGACAGAAAAAATCAGGAAGATAAAAATAGTGTTCACTCCAACTATCTGTAAACAAACTTGTCACAATGGCCACTGCTACAATAATTGTGAGAAAGGAGACACTACCACCCTATATAGCCAGAGTGGACATGACCACGACCCCAAATCTGGTTTCCGTATTTGTGAGTCATCTCAAATCTGTGGCCTCTTATTTTCTCTTGGGCTAGCAATTATGTATAGAAAAGTTTCTGTGAGACCTGGCCCACCCTCTTGAAGATAATAGGCTAGTCTAAGTTATTCTTTAGTGTTGTTCTCCTATTGCAGGAGAGGCGGAGTAACGACACGGACACAGGAGCTGGATTTAAAACTGGGTCATTTTTATTAAAATAAATTTGCATAATTTATTAATTAAATCAGCATAATTAACATAATTAACCATGACCCTAACAAGGACCCGCAGGGTCAAACAATTGCTTCCGTGGCGGAAAATGATGTAGAATAAACTTCCGGGGCAACTTCTGGGCGTAGCTCCATGCTAGTCCAGGTGAGGGACCCCTCCCTCACCTGAGACCATGCCATGCACTTGCATGTGGGAGGTCCCGCCAGCTAACCCCTACAAGGGGAATTAAATGGGCGGGAGCCAAAGACAGGTTCCCCCAATTGCTCAGGTCGCTTGCACCCCAAGCCTTTGGAGAGAACCTGTCAATCATCCCCAAAGATGCCCAACGGAGAACACGCAGTTGCTAAACCACCACCCAGTTTTCCGCCCCTAACATGCCTACCCAAATGACCAAAAGTAAGCCAATTAACCTAAACAGGTGCAAGCACCCCCTAACCGCTTCATCCGTCTCCACAGTGTGGAATAGGCGAAAAAACGGTCAAGGCTAATGGCCAGAGTGTCAAAAATTCCTATTCGGCCCCCTAGGGCGACCCAGAATAGCACACTGAAAGATAGGGAGGGCGGGTGGGTGTCTGCTCAGGATGCAAGTCTGTGCGAAAAGGACAAGCCTCGGGCCTGCACACCCTTTTATAGGGCTGGCAGGCCCCGCCCAGACACGTCATTGATCAGGCCACTCTGGCCTGATCATCGGCCAAAGAGGACAAGATGGCGGCTACGCCATGTGGCCGGTCTCCCCGACCCTCCCGCAAACAGCGCCGGTGTGTAAGTACCACCGGCGCTATTCTTTTTATAAGAATATCATTATTCTCATATTCACAATCCCCATAACTTTAAGAGGTATGATTCCAACTTCTAGAATCCCCTCAGCGGGCATGCTGTATAGGTATCCTACTGATGACACAGTAGGGAATGGAAAAGGCTGCACTGACTTTCTTAGCTTATGGAAAGTTTACCTCACATAAGCTCTTAGAATAAAAGGAGCTTAATACAGTGGTCCCTCTACTTACAAATTTAATTCATTCCATGACCAGGTTCTTAAGTAGAAAAGTTTGTAAGAAGAAGCAATTTTTCCCATAGGAATCAATGTGAAAGGAAATAACATGTGATTGGGGAAACCACAGGGAGGGTGGAGGCCCTGTTTCCTCCCAGGAGATTCCTAGAGAGGCCCCACAGAGGCTTCTCCCTGCCTTTTCCGGTCCTGTTTCCTCCCAGGAGATTCCTAGAGAGGCCCCACGGAGACTTCTCCCTGCCTTTTCCGGTTACAATTTTGGAGGCTCAGGTTTGTAAGTGGAAAATGGTTCTTGAAAAGAGGCAAAAAAATTCTGAACACCGGGTTCTTATCTAGAAAAGTTCATAAGTAGCGACGTTTGTAGCTAGAGGTACCAATGTACTTGCTTTCTGTAACTGACTTTTTCTTTTGTTTATTTGCTTCTTAATTCATCTAGAGACAACTCTGGTCAGTTTACAGTTTCTCTCATTTCTCTCATTTTGATTTTAGTGAGTGTATAAATTGGACAATAAAATTAACATTGGTTATATTGTATATTGTATATTCAATACATATTCAATACATACATAATTGTATATTGTATATTGGTTATATTGTTATATTGTATATTCAATTTTCAATTACAGTGGTACCTTGTCATAATAATAATAATTTATTAAATTTGTATGCTGCCCCTCTCTGAAGACTCGGGGCGGGGAACCCCTCGTCATACGAACTTTTCGAGATACGAACCCGGGGTTCGGATTTTTTTTGCCTCTTCTTACGAACATTTTTCGCCTTATGAACCTGCCGCCACTGCTGGGATACCCCACCTCCGGACTTCCGTTGCAAGTGAAGCACCCGTTTTTACGATCCTGGGATTCCCCTGAGGCTCCCCTCCATGGGAAACCCCACCTCCTGACTTCCGCATTTTTGTGATGTCGTAAGGAAATCCCAGGAGGGGAATCCCAGGATCGCAAAAACAGGCACTCTGCTGGCAACAGAAGTGCCAGCGAGGAAAACCTCAGTGAAATCGCACCATCGCAAAAAAACAGAAGTCCGGAGGTGGGGTTTTGAGGACTTCCGTATTTTTGCGATGGTGCAATTTCACTGAGGCTTCCCTCGCTGGGAAACCCCACCTCCGGACTTCCGTTGCCAGCGGAGCACCCGTTTTTGTGATCCTGAGATTCCCCTCCTGGGATTTCCCTACAGCCTCGCAAAAACGTGGAAGTCCGGAGGTGGGATTTCCCATGGAGGGGAGCTTCAGGGGAATCCCACCAGCGCAAAAAAAGGGCGCTTTGGCTTGAAAAAGGGGTAAATTTTGGGCTTGCACGCATTAATCGGTTTTCCATTGATTCTTATGGGAAACATTGTTTCATCTTACGAACCTCCTCCCGGAACCAAGTTACAGGTATCCCTGTATTTTATTCTATATTTATGACCTCTACAATAGGCATGATATAATTCAGTGCGTTAACACAGGAGAGAATATTTTTCATATTCATTAGATGGAAAGCGGGGTTGGCAATTCAATTCCTCTCGTATCCTTTCCAGGTGCAAGGGAGTGAATGTGGAGATAGTGAGGTCCATGCATAGGCTATGCCTATTATTTCCCAGTGACACAGCTCCTGGCTTATCTGCATTTGAAGCAGACCTCCATACATTCAGTTGTATTCAGTTTATTTTCTCAATGCATTTGGTTTATTTTCTTTACAGATTTCTGCCAGATTCCATGTTTAAATGGAGGGCGTTGTGTGGGCAGGGATGAATGTTGGTGCCCATCTAACTCTACAGGGAAGTTTTGCCATCTACCAGTTTTAAAAGCAGAAATGAAACAAATTCCAAATAGCGTGGCAAGCAGTTCTGTGAAACATTCTATGTATACCCTTCCTCTGTCCAATCAACATGGTAAGCATTAATTGCATGATTCTTACTCCTTAGGTTAGTCATTAGTGGTCACTTGTCTAAGATTCTTGATATAAGAGGTTCAAGTTCTGCTTTAGCTGCTGTGCAGACATTTGCTTTTTGATCTACTAGTTTACTAGTCATACTTGAAATAAAATTTATATATATATAAATATAATATACAAAGTCATAAAGTAACGGTAAAAGTTCCCCTTGCAAATATGTGCTAGTCATCCCCGGCTCTAGGGGGTGGAGCTCATCTCCACTTCAAAGCAGAAGAGTCAACTCTGTCTAAAGATGTCTCCATGGTCATGTGGCCGGCATGGCTAAACGCCAAAGGCTCACGGAACGCTGTTACCTTCCCACCAAAAGTGGTCCCTATTTTTCTACTTGCATTTTTTACATGCTTTCAAACTGCTAGGTTGGCAGAAGCTGGGACTAGTAATGGGAGCTCACTCCATTAGGCAGCACTAGGGATTCAAACCATTGAACTGGCGACTTTTAGATCGACAAGCTCAGCGCCTTAGCCACTGAATCACTGCGTCTCCCTTCTAATACAAAGTCATATGCAGATGTTATTAACAAACTTCTCAGTTGTGAACTTTTGCTGATACAAAAAAATCCTACTCCATACCCAGAAGGTGGGAAAAGGTAATCTTCCAGTAAACTTCATGTCTTTTGGATTTGCCAACATAATGCAGCCTGTTGGAATGAAAACCATTCACAAATATTTATTATTTTTATTATTTATTATTTCGATTTCTAGGCCGCCCTTCTCTAGAGACTCAGGGCTCAGTAGGGGATTATCTTTATCTGTCTGTCTGTCTGTCTGTCTGTCTGTCTGTCTGTCTGTCTGTCTCTCTCCCCAGTGCTAATTAATAGTTTTTAAACCAACTAGAAAAAAAAATCTATCTTGGAACTCATCTATTTCAATAAGCCAAGATGTGTCAAAATGTACATTATTTTCCTTATTTCGAACTGGCACTGCTTTCTTGGTCTCGGTTGTTTGGGAAACAGCAAATATAGCATTCATTTCGTTTCTCTGTTTCATTGTTGTGCTTTACATCACCGGCATTATAAACATAAACTGCCCAGAATCACTTAAATAGTAGAAAAGATAAATAACTAAATTAATATTGGGTTGTTAGAGACATTATTTATCGGAACTTTTCTTACTTGTGCACTCCATCCTCGTGCCTGGCAGTGTTTATGAATATAAGCACATAAAATATGGCTTTCTCACCCACATAAACAAAACCATTGTTTAAAATCATAGCTGAAATTTTGGAACAGAGATCTCTTTGGAAAATACATACGGCTGTGTGCAATGTTTTTGTTTCATGACTGTGCGCAGTGGTTTTTTTTTAATACCTGAATTCCAGAAGTCTGGCATATAAAAAGTAGGATTGTACAAGACATTTCAAATTCAAAACAGTTGTTTCAGATTTGAAACGGTTTGTTCTGAGCATTCTGGAACTGCTACAAGCTAAATTAAACACAGCACATGGGGATGTTCATCAGTTAGGATAAGACGTAGGGGGACAATCAAGGAAGACAAGAAAAGCTCACTGCTGATGCTGAACACCAGGGTCTCGTGGAATTAAGTGACATATCGCATTCAGAGGAGTTAGATTGATTAGCTTCACACAGGATGACAGCATAATTTGGAGACCCCATAACTATATAATAAGTCATCTGCATTGCAAATCAGAACATCCATCTAACCCAGCTCCAGTTATATGGACTGTAATTTATAGCAGTCTCCCCTAGAATGTCACTTTCCAGATGTGTTGCAACTATCAGAATTGTTGATCTGTATGTAATCACCACAATACGTTGCCCTGGTGGTTATTTATCAGTTGTGACAGTCACCATTTGTTGTTTCCTTTGGGCTTCATAATAAACCAGATGTTATTTCACTTGCTTATATATTGTGAGTCTTATGTGATTACTGCTGTTTTTTTTTCCAGGGGAAGGCACGTACTGTTGGATTTGAAAACATTTGTGGTTTTCCAAGGATACAATGGATGCTATAATTGTTCTTTGTATAATACCAGTCCTTTTAGTTACCTTTTAAGAATTTTTTAAATGGACAATAATTGTTTGGTTAATTTTTACATTGTTATAATATTGTTATAATAATAGAGCTTGTTTATTTTCTTTGATTATTTTGTTTTTCTTTCTCTTTTGTTCTTTCTTCTCTTTTTTCTTTTCTTTTTTTCTGAATAACAATTTTCCTTTTTTATTGCTTGTAGTTTATAAAATCTTTTTTTGGTAAGGGTTTTGGAAGGAGGAGTAGGCACTATGGCATACCTGAATTACTTAAGGAGAAGGATGTTAATTTAATAAGGTTTAAAGGAAATTAAGTTTGAATTCAAGTAGATGAAAATTAGATATCCAGATGACAAATTAGAGGTCAAGATTGGGGGGGCTGGATTGGGAACGAATGGTTTTTTCGGAGAGACTAATTATAATTATTGCCTTTCGTAAACTCCTTAAAACCCACCTTTGCCGTCAGGCATGGGGGAACTGAGATAACTTCCCCAGGCCTATACTGTTTATGTATGGTATGTTGTGTGCATGTTTTTTTAAATTATGGGCTTTTAGCTTTCTAATTTATTGAATTTGTATTATATATTGTTTTCTGTTGCTGTGAGCCACCCAGAGTCTGCGGAGAGGGGCGGCATACAAATTTAATGAATGAATTAATTAATTAATGAATGAATAAATAAATAAATAATTGACTAACTCGACACCGTTTTTATTATAATATGAAAATATTTTAAAATGTATTGAAGAAGCTTATATAGAGAAAAATAAAAAAAATTACCCCCCCCCCCCAAAAAAAAAAATTTTGGGGGAGGAAAGTCAAGTTTCTAATGATAATTTTCAACATTTTCTTTCAGCTTCAATGTACCCTTCCCTGGTGAATGTGCTTATTAAGCACCCCCCAGAAGCCACCGTGCAGATTCATCAGGTGGCTCGAGTGAAGAGTGACTCAGAGCAGTCGGAAGAGAACAGCGTGGAAAGTGTACAAATACCCCAGCTTCCAGTGGTCTCCCATTACAACAATGCCACCCCATACAATAATGTTGTCGTTGAAAGCAGCCAGCAACAGAGACCCCAGGGATTCATGGGAAAATGTTACCTGGAGACAGTACATGGAAAGGTTGGGAACAACTCTTGTCTTTCTGGATTTTATATGAAGATAAATGGTGCTCAAGATGTAGCTTTAACCTATGCAATCTCACGTTTTCCTCTTGGTAGATGAGCTGATTTATTTGTGGCTCAGTTACCAGAATAGAATTACTGAAAATATTTATTTATTTTATTTATTAGATTTATATGCCGCCCTTCTCCTCGCGGACTCAGGGTGGCTTACAAGAATAAAAAAGACAAGGTAAAAGAGACAAGGTAAAAAAATAGAATACAGTTAACACATTAAAAGAAATAGATAAAACCCAATATAAATAATATAAATATAAAAAATACAAAATGAAACAATATATTGGTGTTTGTTTGTTTTTTTACAAAAAATACAATATAAAACAATATATAATACAATATAAAAAAACAATCAATCATCCATCAGCAGGGCCGCCATCAGGAATTTTGGGGCCCCATACAGCCTAAGTGTCTGCCCCCCCCGCCATTTTAAAACTATTTTAAGTCGCCGAGCCACTCCATCCCCCGGGGATCATTTCCCGCTTCACGCCAAGCGAGGCGGTCCCATAGGCCAGTGTTTCCCAACCTTGACAACTTGAAGATATCTGGACTTCAACTCCCAGAATTCCCCAGCCAGCGAACGCTGGCTGGGGAATTCTGGGAGTTGAAGTCCAGATATCTTCAAGTTGTCAAGGTTGGGAAACACTGCCATAGGCTATTTCAGGAACTGGGTTAAGCCGATTGTGTGGACTCATCCAGGAGAAAGAAAGAAGCGGGAGCGGCGAGAGAAAGAAAGAGCCTCCTGGCATTGGTCAGGTGGAGCATGGCTTATTTACGGCTCCTTGGCACGTCTCCCTTCTTGGAAGAGGCCTTGTTGACAAAACCATGTGCTTTCTAGCGAGGGGAGAGGGGAGGGGGATCCCACACCTGGCAGCCACTGGCAAGGAGCTGGAAAGGACAAGGGGAGAGAAAAAGCAGGGTACCAGCAGTCAGGCAGGTGTTTTGAGGGGGCACTCCCATCTGGAAGAAAGGGAAGAAAGGCGAGGGCGAGCTATGAAGGAAGGAAGGAGGAAGGAAGGAAGGAATGGTAAAAGGGGTGATCAAGAGAGGAATGGGTGGATGAATGGACGGAGGGTGGGAAGGAAGGAAGGAAAGAGGGAAGGGACAGGAATAGAGGAAGGGTGCAAAGAAAGCAAGTAAAGGTGTGAAAGGGGAGAGTAAGAGAGGAAGGAGTGAAAGAAGGGAGTGAGGGAGGAAAGAAGGGAGGAAGGAGAAGGAAAGCAAGAAATGGAGGGAGGGAAGGAAGGAAAGAAAGAAGGAAAGAAAGAAAGAAAGAAAGAAAGAAAGGGGGAAGGGACAGGAACAGAGGAAGGAAGCAAGGAAACTTATGAAAGGGGAGAGTAAGAGAGGAAGGACTGAAGGAAGGGAGGGAGGGAAGAAGGTAGGAAGGAGAAAGAAAAAAAGAAATAGAGGAAGGGAAGGTAAAAGAGAGAAAGAAAAAGAGCAAGAAAGAAAGCAAGAAAGAGAAAGAAAGAAAGAGAATGAAAGAGATATAAAAAGAGAGAGGAGGAATGAAAGAAATGGAAGGAGGGAAAGTAGGAGAGAAAGCAAGAGAAAGAAAGAAAGCAAGAGAAAGAAAAAAGAATGAAAGAGCAAGAGAGAAAGAGAGAGAGAAAGAATGAAAGAATGAAAGAAAGAAAGAAAGAAAGGCAACTCCAAAGAAAGGCTCACTGAGTAGATGCATGAAAAGAGGGACCTGGATCTCCACTTGCCTCCCCCTCGCGCTTACCTGCTCCCAGCGCCAGCAGCAGGAATGCAAGTGAGTAAGCCGGCGCCCGCCCAAAAGAAGCCATTGGCTCCGGGCGGCGGGCGGTGTTCACGGCCCACCAAACCCCCGGCCCAGCACCTCCGGAGGCCAAAAGGCGCGGCTCTCTTGCCCTCACAATCCTCGGGGGGACACAAGACCGGCAGAGAAGCCGGCCGGGCTCAGCCCTCTCCCGGCTTCCTCAATTCCGCTTCCCCAGCAGCGCGGCTTGGCTTCCGGAGGGCCGAGACACCCCCGCGGTGACTCCTCCTTCCGCGGCTGCCATCGGGGCTCCCTGCCTGTCTGCCGGCCTCCCTGCCTTCTTTCCTCGCAGAGGTGGGAAGAAGGTGCAGGCTGCTGTTGGAGAAGCTCCGCAGAAGCAGAGTTCATCGCAATCGGGGTTGGGGAGTTTTTGGTGGGCGCCCCCCCCATTTTTCAATTTGGCCAGGCCCCTGATGCCACTCCCAGTAATATCGGTCTATCGGAGGCCCTGTCCCTCATTCATACTAATAGCTGGAGTGGAGCTATCACTCATGGTCCCCAGGCCTGCCGGCATTAATGTGTTTTTAATGCCTTTCGGAAGGCGAGGAGAGTGGGGGCTGTACGAATCTCCAGGGGGAGTTGGTTCTAGAGAACTGATGCTGCAACAGAGAAGGCTCTCCCTGCAGACCCGTCAGTGGGCATTGTTTGGCCAATGGGACTTGGAGGAGGCCAACTCTGTGTGTCCTAACCAGTCGCTGGGACATGTGAGATAGAAGATGGCCCCGGAAATAATCTGGTCCAATGCCATGTAGGGCTTTATAGGTAATAACCAATGTCTTGAATTGCGTTCGGAGACCAATTGGTAGCCAGTGCAGCTCATGGAGTGCTAGGTAATATGGGAGTACCTAGGTACGCCCAAAACAGCTCTTGTGGCTGTGTGCTGGACTGGTTGAAATCTCCGAACATTCTTCAAGGGTAGCCCCAAGTAGAGCAAATTCCAGTAATCGAGCCTAGAGGTAATGAGGGCATGAGTGACTGTGTGAAAAGACTCCCTATCCAAATATGAACTTTCATTGGAGCGCTCCAGTGCTGCAGAAGTTTGGGGACCTATTTTCCCATTGGGAACTTTGCCTTGCGTGTCTCCTGGTCTCAGTATAGACATTTCCCCATTATCCTCCTCATAGAGCAAAGATGGAATCTGTAGTATAAGCACCTTAGTCACCCATTTATACTCTCGTACAGAATACAGGTCCCCAATGGAAGGCAGATTAAATAAAAACAATTTAGTTTCATCAAATGAGCATACTTAGCTGGGCATGTAAAATGTTAGAAATGCTCATTTTCTTATTTTTAAATATATATTATACGAAAAAGTGGTGTTAATGCTTCAGTGAATCAATGTCTAATCAAAGCAATAGAAGCAAATAGTACTTGAAAATGTTGTCATTTAAGCCTATTAAAATATGAATTTACATTGGCAAAAAATTAGTGAATTATTTGTTATCTTTGTTCTACTGCAACCTCTTAGGAATACAGAGCCTGTTGTAAAGGATAGAGTAGTTTCATGTGATAGAGGCAACTAAAGAAGAGAAGAAAAATATTAGTTGTGTGTTTCCCAGCTGAAAAATGAACCAAGGACTGGTTTTGCTTAGGGCATTGATGGTGAACCTTTTTCCCCTTGGGTGCTGAAAAAAGTTCACGTGTGCTATTGCACGTGTACAAGTGCCC